>NC_092330.1:19856969-20156969 GCF_036785885.1 Coffea arabica | reverse complement strand
TGGGATCCGGTGCATTAGTGCTGGTATGATCGCACCCGCCATGTTTCTTTCGCTTTATTCTTTTAAACTGCCACGTCCTGTGAAGCAGTTTGGCTTTTCTGGACCCGAATTCATTTTAAGCGTCAATTCAAGAATTTCCCCTCATCCTTTTATTTATTTACTTTTACATTTTTTTCTTGTTGATTTGCACCATTTTTTTTCCCTCGTCGCGCAACTCTCAATTATTCTGAAATTGATCCTTCACGCTTGCACTTATACATTTGCGCCGACAACTTTGACCGACGATCCGGGCTTCGATCCAGCCGTACCGTTCCTGACTTGTCTCGCGCCTTCAGATCCGCCTTCATGCTTCGATAAGAAGCAAAATATAAAGCAATCGTTCCGACGGAGCTAAATTACTACAGCATAAAGAACGAAGGGGAAATTTGGATTTCGAAACAAAAAAGGGAGGGGTGCAACACGAGGACTTCCCAGGGGGTCACCCATCCTAGTACTACTCTCGCCCAAGCATGCTTAACTTCGGAGTTCTGATGGGATCCGGTGCATTAGTGCTGGTATGATCGCACCCACCATGTTCCTTTCGCTTTATTCTTTTAAACTGCCCCGTCCTGTGAAGCAGTGTGGCTTTTCTGGACCCGAATTCATTTTAAGCGTCAATTCAAGAATTTCCCCTCATCCTTTTATTTATTTACTTTTACATTTTTTTCTTGTTGATTTGCACCATTTTTTTTTCCCTCGTCACGCAACTCTCAATTATTCTGAAATTGATCCTTCACGCTTGCACTTATACATTTGCGCCGACAACTTTGACCGACGATCCGGGTTTCGATCCAGCCGTACCGTTCCTGACTTGTCTCGCGCCTTCAGATCCGCCTTCATGCTTCGATGAGAAGCAAAATATAAAGCAATCGTTCCGACGGAGCTAAATTACTACAGCATAAAGAACGAAGGGGAAATTTGGATTTCGAAACAAAAAAGGGAGGGGTGCAACACGAGGATTTCCCAGGGGGTCACCTAGGGGTGTCAACGGGCCGGGTCCGGGCCGGAATTCATTATTCCGGACCCGGACCCGGAGCCGACCCGTTTACCCGACGGGTCTTTTATTCGGTGTTCCGGATCCGGACCCGGCGAGTCTCGGATCCGGGTCGGGTCTACCCGAACAAATTTGCCAAAATTTATAATTTCTAACAAAAAAGAGAAAAAGATATATTTGTAAACTAATTTCTAGCTAATGCAAAGAAAAAACCAAATAAGAAAATAAATCAAATTGATTTTACTCAAATACATCATCCTAATCAAATTATATTGATAATATATATTTTTTATAAATTATTAAATCATTTATATCCGAATCCGGGTCTAATACGGGTCGGAATACTATATTCCGTATCCGACCCGTTTTTTTGTTTGAAAAAACGGATCCGGATCCGGATAACGGAATTAAATCCCTACCCATACCCGCAAAAATTTCAGGGATCCGATCCGGATCCGGGTGTAGACCCGACCCGTTGACCGGCCTAGGGTCACCCATCCTAGTACTACTGTCGCCCAAGCACGCTTAACTTCGAAGTTCTGATGGGATCCGGTGCATTAGTGCTGGTATGATCGCACCCGCCATGTTCCTTTCGCTTTATTCTTTTAAACTGCCACGTCCTGTGAAGCAGTTTGGCTTTTCTGGACCCGAATTCATTCTAAGCGTCAATTCATGAATTTCCTCTCATCCTTTTATTTATTTACTTTTATATTTTTTTCTTGTTGCTTTGCACCTTTTTTTTCCCTCGTCGCACAACTCTCAATTATCCTGAAATTGATCCTTCACGCTTGCGCTTATGCATTTGCGCCGACAACTTTGACCGACGATCCGGGCTTCGATCCAGCCGTACCGTTCCTGACTTGTCTCGCGCCTTCAGATCCGCCTTCATGCTTCGATGAGAAGCAAAATATAAAGCAATCGTTCCGACGGAGCTAAATTACTACAGCATAAAGAACGAAGGGAAAATTTGGATTTCGAAACAAAAAAGGGAGGGGTGCAACACGAGGATTTCCCAGGGGGTCACCTAGGGGTGTCAACGGGCCGGGTCCGGGCCGGAATTCATTATTCCGGACCCGGACCCGGAGCCGACCCGTTTACCCGACGGGTCTTTTATTCGGTGTTCCGGATCCGGACCCGGCGAGTCTCGGATCCGGGTCGGGTCTACCCGAACAAATTTGCCAAAATTTATAATTTCTAACAAAAAAGAGAAAAAGATATATTTGTAAACAAATTTCTAGCTAATGCAAAGAAAAAACCAAATAAGAAAATAAATCAAATTGATTTTACTCAAATACATCATCCTAATCAAATTATATTGATAATATATATTTTTTATAAATTATTAAATCATTTATATCCGGATCCGGGTCTAATACGGGTCGGAATACTATATTCCGTATCCGACCCGTTTTTTTGTTTGAAAAAACGGATCCGGATCCGGATAACGGAATTAAATCCCTACCCATACCCGCAAAAATTTCAGGGATCCGATCCGGATCCGGGTGTAGACCCGACCCGTTGACAGGCCTAGGGTCACCCATCCTAGTACTACTGTCGCCCAAGCACGCTTAACTTCGAAGTTCTGATGGGATCCGGTGCATTAGTGCTGGTATGATCGCACCCGCCATGTTCCTTTCGCTTTATTCTTTTAAACTGCCACGTCCTGTGAAGCAGTTTGGCTTTTCTGGACCCGAATTCATTCTAAGCGTCAATTCATGAATTTCCTCTCATCCTTTTATTTATTTACTTTTATATTTTTTTCTTGTTGCTTTGCACCTTTTTTTTCCCTCGTCGCACAACTCTCAATTATCCTGAAATTGATCCTTCACGCTTGCGCTTATGCATTTGCGCCGACAACATTGACCGACGATCCGGGCTTCGATTCAGCCGTACCGTTCCTGACTTGTCTCGCGCCTTCAGATCCGCCTTCATGCTTCGATGAGAAGCAAAATATAAAGCAATCGTTCCGACGGAGCTAAATTACTACAGCATAAAGAACGAAGGGAAAATTTGGATTTCGAAACAAAAAAGGGAGGGGTGCAACACGAGGATTTCCCAGGGGGTCACCTAGGGGTGTCAACGGGCCGGGTCCGGGCCGGAATTCATTATTCCGGACCCGGACCCGGAGCCGACCCGTTTACCCGACGGGTCTTTTATTCGGTGTTCCGGATCCGGACCCGGCGAGTCTCGGATCCGGGTCGGGTCTACCCGAACAAATTTGCCAAAATTTATAATTTCTAACAAAAAAGAGAAAAAGATATATTTGTAAACTAATTTCTAGCTAATGCAAAGAAAAAACCAAATAAGAAAATAAATCAAATTGATTTTACTCAAATACATCATCCTAATCAAATTATATTGATAATATATATTTTTTATAAATTATTAAATCATTTATATCCGGATCCGGGTCTAATACGGGTCGGAATACTATATTCCGTATCCGACCCGTTTTTTTGTTTGAAAAAACGGATCCGGATCCGGATAACGGAATTAAATCCCTACCCATACCCGCAAAAATTTCAGGGATCCGATCCGGATCCGGGTGTAGACCCGACCCGTTGACCGGCCTAGGGTCACCCATCCTAGTACTACTGTCGCCCAAGCACGCTTAACTTCGAAGTTCTGATGGGATCCGGTGCATTAGTGCTGGTATGATCGCACCCGCCATGTTCCTTTCGCTTTATTCTTTTAAACTGCCACGTCCTGTGAAGCAGTTTGGCTTTTCTGGACCCGAATTCATTCTAAGCGTCAATTCATGAATTTCCTCTCATCCTTTTATTTATTTACTTTTATATTTTTTTCTTGTTGCTTTGCACCTTTTTTTTCCCTCGTCGCACAACTCTCAATTATCCTGAAATTGATCCTTCACGCTTGCGCTTATGCATTTGCGCCGACAACTTTGACCGACGATCCGGGCTTCGATCCAGCCGTACCGTTCCTGACTTGTCTCGCGCCTTCAGATCCGCCTTCATGCTTCGATGAGAAGCAAAATATAAAGCAATCGTTCCGACGGAGCTAAATTACTACAGCATAAAGAACGAAGGGGAAATTTGGATTTCGAAACAAAAAAGGGAGGGGTGCAACACGAGGATTTCCCAGGGGGTCACCTAGGGGTGTCAACGGGCCGGGTCTGGGCCGGAATTCATTATTCCGGACCCGGACCCGGATCCGACCCGTTTACCCGACGGGTCTTTTATTCTGTGTTCCGGATCCGGACCCGGCGAGTCTCGGATCCGGGTCGGGTCTACCCGAACAAATTTGCCAAAATTTATAATTTCTAACAAAAAAGAGAAAAAAATATATTTGTAAACTAATTTCTAACTAATGCAAAGAAAAAACCAAATAAGAAAATAAATCAAATTGATTTTACTCAAATACATCATCCTAATCAAATTATATTGATAATATATATTTTTTATAAATTATTAAATCATTTATATCCGGATCCGGGTCTAATACGGGTCGGAATACTATATTCCGTATCCGACCCATTTTTTTGTTTGAAAAAACGGATCCGGATCCGGATAACGGAATTAAATCCCTACCCATACCCGAAAAAATTTCAGCGATCCGATCCGGATCCGGGTCTAGACCCGACCCGTTGACAGGCCTAGGGTCACCCATCCTAGTACTACTGTCGCCCAAGCACGCTTAACTTCGGAGTTCTGATGGGATCCGGTGCATTAGTGCTGGTATGATCGCACCCGCCATGTTTCTTTCGCTTTATTCTTTTAAACTGCCACGTCCTGTGAAGCAGTTTGGCTTTTCTGGACCCGAATTCATTTTAAGCGTCAATTCAAGAATTTCCCCTCATCCTTTTATTTATTTACTTTTACATTTTTTTCTTGTTGATTTGCACCATTTTTTTTTCCCTCGTCGCGCAACTCTCAATTATTCTGAAATTGATCCTTCACGCTTGCACTTATACATTTGCGCCGACAACTTTGACCGACGATCCGGGCTTCGATCCAGCCGTACCGTTCCTGACTTGTCTCGCGCCTTCAGATCCGCCTTCATGCTTCGATAAGAAGCAAAATATAAAGCAATCGTTCCGACGGAGCTAAATTACTACAGCATAAAGAACGAAGGGGAAATTTGGATTTCGAAACAAAAAAGGGAGGGGTGCAACACGAGGACTTCCCAGGGGGTCACCCATCCTAGTACTACTCTCGCCCAAGCATGCTTAACTTCGGAGTTCTGATGGGATCCGGTGCATTAGTGCTGGTATGATCGCACCCACCATGTTCCTTTCGCTTTATTCTTTTAAACTGCCCCGTCCTGTGAAGCAGTGTGGCTTTTCTGGACCCGAATTCATTTTAAGCGTCAATTCAAGAATTTCCCCTCATCCTTTTATTTATTTACTTTTACATTTTTTTCTTGTTGATTTGCACCATTTTTTTTTCCCTCGTCGCGCAACTCTCAATTATTCTGAAATTGATCCTTCACGCTTGCACTTATACATTTGCGCCGACAACTTTGACCGACGATCCGGGTTTCGATCCAGCCGTACCGTTCCTGACTTGTCTCGCGCCTTCAGATCCGCCTTCATGCTTCGATGAGAAGCAAAATATAAAGCAATCGTTCCGACGGAGCTAAATTACTACAGCATAAAGAACGAAGGGGAAATTTGGATTTCGAAACAAAAAAGGGAGGGGTGCAACACGAGGATTTCCCAGGGGGTCACCTAGGGGTGTCAACGGGCCGGGTCCGGGCCGGAATTCATTATTCCGGACCCGGACCCGGAGCCGACCCGTTTACCCGACGGGTCTTTTATTCGGTGTTCCGGATCCGGACCCGGCGAGTCTCGGATCCGGGTCGGGTCTACCCGAACAAATTTGCCAAAATTTATAATTTCTAACAAAAAAGAGAAAAAGATATATTTGTAAACTAATTTCTAGCTAATGCAAAGAAAAAACCAAATAAGAAAATAAATCAAATTGATTTTACTCAAATACATCATCCTAATCAAATTATATTGATAATATATATTTTTTATAAATTATTAAATCATTTATATCCGAATCCGGGTCTAATACGGGTCGGAATACTATATTCCGTATCCGACCCGTTTTTTTGTTTGAAAAAACGGATCCGGATCCGGATAACGGAATTAAATCCCTACCCATACCCGCAAAAATTTCAGGGATCCGATCCGGATCCGGGTGTAGACCCGACCCGTTGACCGGCCTAGGGTCACCCATCCTAGTACTACTGTCGCCCAAGCACGCTTAACTTCGAAGTTCTGATGGGATCCGGTGCATTAGTGCTGGTATGATCGCACCCGCCATGTTCCTTTCGCTTTATTCTTTTAAACTGCCACGTCCTGTGAAGCAGTTTGGCTTTTCTGGACCCGAATTCATTCTAAGCGTCAATTCATGAATTTCCTCTCATCCTTTTATTTATTTACTTTTATATTTTTTTCTTGTTGCTTTGCACCTTTTTTTTCCCTCGTCGCACAACTCTCAATTATCCTGAAATTGATCCTTCACGCTTGCGCTTATGCATTTGCGCCGACAACTTTGACCGACGATCCGGGCTTCGATCCAGCCGTACCGTTCCTGACTTGTCTCGCGCCTTCAGATCCGCCTTCATGCTTCGATGAGAAGCAAAATATAAAGCAATCGTTCCGACGGAGCTAAATTACTACAGCATAAAGAACGAAGGGGAAATTTGGATTTCGAAACAAAAAAGGGAGGGGTGCAACACGAGGATTTCCCAGGGGGTCACCTAGGGGTGTCAACGGGCCGGGTCTGGGCCGGAATTCATTATTCCGGACCCGGACCCGGATCCGACCCGTTTACCCGACGGGTCTTTTATTCTGTGTTCCGGATCCGGACCCGGCGAGTCTCGGATCCGGGTCGGGTCTACCCGAACAAATTTGCCAAAATTTATAATTTCTAACAAAAAAGAGAAAAAAATATATTTGTAAACTAATTTCTAACTAATGCAAAGAAAAAACCAAATAAGAAAATAAATCAAATTGATTTTACTCAAATACATCATCCTAATCAAATTATATTGATAATATATATTTTTTATAAATTATTAAATCATTTATATCCGGATCCGGGTCTAATACGGGTCGGAATACTATATTCCGTATCCGACCCATTTTTTTGTTTGAAAAAACGGATCCGGATCCGGATAACGGAATTAAATCCCTACCCATACCCGAAAAAATTTCAGCGATCCGATCCGGATCCGGGTCTAGACCCGACCCGTTGACAGGCCTAGGGTCACCCATCCTAGTACTACTGTCGCCCAAGCACGCTTAACTTCGGAGTTCTGATGGGATCCGGTGCATTAGTGCTGGTATGATCGCACCCGCCATGTTTCTTTCGCTTTATTCTTTTAAACTGCCACGTCCTGTGAAGCAGTTTGGCTTTTCTGGACCCGAATTCATTTTAAGCGTCAATTCAAGAATTTCCCCTCATCCTTTTATTTATTTACTTTTACATTTTTTTCTTGTTGATTTGCACCATTTTTTTTTCCCTCGTCGCGCAACTCTCAATTATTCTGAAATTGATCCTTCACGCTTGCACTTATACATTTGCGCCGACAACTTTGACCGACGATCCGGGCTTCGATCCAGCCGTACCGTTCCTGACTTGTCTCGCGCCTTCAGATCCGCCTTCATGCTTCGATAAGAAGCAAAATATAAAGCAATCGTTCCGACGGAACTAAATTACTACAGCATAAAGAACGAAGGGGAAATTTGGATTTCGAAACAAAAAAGGGAGGGGTGCAACACGAGGACTTCCCAGGGGGTCACCCATCCTAGTACTACTCTCGCCCAAGCATGCTTAACTTCGGAGTTCTGATGGGATCCGGTGCATTAGTGCTGGTATGATCGCACCCACCATGTTCCTTTCGCTTTATTCTTTTAAACTGCCCCGTCCTGTGAAGCAGTGTGGCTTTTCTGGACCCGAATTCATTTTAAGCGTCAATTCAAGAATTTCCCCTCATCCTTTTATTTATTTACTTTTACATTTTTTTCTTGTTGATTTGCACCATTTTTTTTTCCCTCGTCGCGCAACTCTCAATTATTCTGAAATTGATCCTTCACGCTTGCACTTATACATTTGCGCCGACAACTTTGACCGACGATCCGGGTTTCGATCCAGCCGTACCGTTCCTGACTTGTCTCGCGCCTTCAGATCCGCCTTCATGCTTCGATGAGAAGCAAAATATAAAGCAATCGTTCCGACGGAGCTAAATTACTACAGCATAAAGAACGAAGGGGAAATTTGGATTTCGAAACAAAAAAGGGAGGGGTGCAACACGAGGATTTCCCAGGGGGTCACCTAGGGGTGTCAACGGGCCGGGTCCGGGCCGGAATTCATTATTCCGGACCCGGACCCGGAGCCGACCCGTTTACCCGACGGGTCTTTTATTCGGTGTTCCGGATCCGGACCCGGCGAGTCTCGGATCCGGGTCGGGTCTACCCGAACAAATTTGCCAAAATTTATAATTTCTAACAAAAAAGAGAAAAAGATATATTTGTAAACTAATTTCTAGCTAATGCAAAGAAAAAACCAAATAAGAAAATAAATCAAATTGATTTTACTCAAATACATCATCCTAATCAAATTATATTGATAATATATATTTTTTATAAATTATTAAATCATTTATATCCGAATCCGGGTCTAATACGGGTCGGAATACTATATTCCGTATCCGACCCGTTTTTTTGTTTGAAAAAACGGATCCGGATCCGGATAACGGAATTAAATCCCTACCCATACCCGCAAAAATTTCAGGGATCCGATCCGGATCCGGGTGTAGACCCGACCCGTTGACCGGCCTAGGGTCACCCATCCTAGTACTACTGTCGCCCAAGCACGCTTAACTTCGAAGTTCTGATGGGATCCGGTGCATTAGTGCTGGTATGATCGCACCCGCCATGTTCCTTTCGCTTTATTCTTTTAAACTGCCACGTCCTGTGAAGCAGTTTGGCTTTTCTGGACCCGAATTCATTCTAAGCGTCAATTCATGAATTTCCTCTCATCCTTTTATTTATTTACTTTTATATTTTTTTCTTGTTGCTTTGCACCTTTTTTTTCCCTCGTCGCACAACTCTCAATTATCCTGAAATTGATCCTTCACGCTTGCGCTTATGCATTTGCGCCGACAACTTTGACCGACGATCCGGGCTTCGATCCAGCCGTACCGTTCCTGACTTGTCTCGCGCCTTCAGATCCGCCTTCATGCTTCGATGAGAAGCAAAATATAAAGCAATCGTTCCGACGGAGCTAAATTACTACAGCATAAAGAACGAAGGGAAAATTTGGATTTCGAAACAAAAAAGGGAGGGGTGCAACACGAGGATTTCCCAGGGGGTCACCTAGGGGTGTCAACGGGCCGGGTCCGGGCCGGAATTCATTATTCCGGACCCGGACCCGGAGCCGACCCGTTTACCCGACGGGTCTTTTATTCGGTGTTCCGGATCCGGACCCGGCGAGTCTCGGATCCGGGTCGGGTCTACCCGAACAAATTTGCCAAAATTTATAATTTCTAACAAAAAAGAGAAAAAGATATATTTGTAAACAAATTTCTAGCTAATGCAAAGAAAAAACCAAATAAGAAAATAAATCAAATTGATTTTACTCAAATACATCATCCTAATCAAATTATATTGATAATATATATTTTTTATAAATTATTAAATCATTTATATCCGGATCCGGGTCTAATACGGGTCGGAATACTATATTCCGTATCCGACCCGTTTTTTTGTTTGAAAAAACGGATCCGGATCCGGATAACGGAATTAAATCCCTACCCATACCCGCAAAAATTTCAGGGATCCGATCCGGATCCGGGTGTAGACCCGACCCGTTGACAGGCCTAGGGTCACCCATCCTAGTACTACTGTCGCCCAAGCACGCTTAACTTCGAAGTTCTGATGGGATCCGGTGCATTAGTGCTGGTATGATCGCACCCGCCATGTTCCTTTCGCTTTATTCTTTTAAACTGCCACGTCCTGTGAAGCAGTTTGGCTTTTCTGGACCCGAATTCATTCTAAGCGTCAATTCATGAATTTCCTCTCATCCTTTTATTTATTTACTTTTATATTTTTTTCTTGTTGCTTTGCACCTTTTTTTTCCCTCGTCGCACAACTCTCAATTATCCTGAAATTGATCCTTCACGCTTGCGCTTATGCATTTGCGCCGACAACTTTGACCGACGATCCGGGCTTCGATCCAGCCGTACCGTTCCTGACTTGTCTCGCGCCTTCAGATCCGCCTTCATGCTTCGATGAGAAGCAAAATATAAAGCAATCGTTCCGACGGAGCTAAATTACTACAGCATAAAGAACGAAGGGAAAATTTGGATTTCGAAACAAAAAAGGGAGGGGTGCAACACGAGGTTCCTGACTTGTCTCGCGCCTTCAGATCCGCCTTCATGCTTCGATGAGAAGCAAAATATAAAGCAATCGTTCCGACGGAGCTAAATTACTACAGCATAAAGAACGAAGGGAAAATTTGGATTTCGAAACAAAAAAGGGAGGGGTGCAACACGAGGATTTCCCAGGGGGTCACCTAGGGGTGTCAACGGGCCGGGTCCGGGCCGGAATTCATTATTCCGGACCCGGACCCGGAGCCGACCCGTTTACCCGACGGGTCTTTTATTCGGTGTTCCGGATCCGGACCCGGCGAGTCTCGGATCCGGGTCGGGTCTACCCGAACAAATTTGCCAAAATTTATAATTTCTAACAAAAAAGAGAAAAAGATATATTTGTAAACTAATTTCTAGCTAATGCAAAGAAAAAACCAAATAAGAAAATAAATCAAATTGATTTTACTCAAATACATCATCCTAATCAAATTATATTGATAATATATATTTTTTATAAATTATTAAATCATTTATATCCGAATCCGGGTCTAATACGGGTCGGAATACTATATTCCGTATCCGACCCGTTTTTTTGTTTGAAAAAACGGATCCGGATCCGGATAACGGAATTAAATCCCTACCCATACCCGCAAAAATTTCAGGGATCCGATCCGGATCCGGGTGTAGACCCGACCCGTTGACCGGCCTAGGGTCACCCATCCTAGTACTACTGTCGCCCAAGCACGCTTAACTTCGAAGTTCTGATGGGATCCGGTGCATTAGTGCTGGTATGATCGCACCCGCCATGTTCCTTTCGCTTTATTCTTTTAAACTGCCACGTCCTGTGAAGCAGTTTGGCTTTTCTGGACCCGAATTCATTCTAAGCGTCAATTCATGAATTTCCTCTCATCCTTTTATTTATTTACTTTTATATTTTTTTCTTGTTGCTTTGCACCTTTTTTTTCCCTCGTCGCACAACTCTCAATTATCCTGAAATTGATCCTTCACGCTTGCGCTTATGCATTTGCGCCGACAACTTTGACCGACGATCCGGGCTTCGATCCAGCCGTACCGTTCCTGACTTGTCTCGCGCCTTCAGATCCGCCTTCATGCTTCGATGAGAAGCAAAATATAAAGCAATCGTTCCGACGGAGCTAAATTACTACAGCATAAAGAACGAAGGGAAAATTTGGATTTCGAAACAAAAAAGGGAGGGGTGCAACACGAGGATTTCCCAGGGGGTCACCTAGGGGTGTCAACGGGCCGGGTCCGGGCCGGAATTCATTATTCCGGACCCGGACCCGGAGCCGACCCGTTTACCCGACGGGTCTTTTATTCGGTGTTCCGGATCCGGACCCGGCGAGTCTCGGATCCGGGTCGGGTCTACCCGAACAAATTTGCCAAAATTTATAATTTCTAACAAAAAAGAGAAAAAGATATATTTGTAAACAAATTTCTAGCTAATGCAAAGAAAAAACCAAATAAGAAAATAAATCAAATTGATTTTACTCAAATACATCATCCTAATCAAATTATATTGATAATATATATTTTTTATAAATTATTAAATCATTTATATCCGGATCCGGGTCTAATACGGGTCGGAATACTATATTCCGTATCCGACCCGTTTTTTTGTTTGAAAAAACGGATCCGGATCCGGATAACGGAATTAAATCCCTACCCATACCCGCAAAAATTTCAGGGATCCGATCCGGATCCGGGTGTAGACCCGACCCGTTGACAGGCCTAGGGTCACCCATCCTAGTACTACTGTCGCCCAAGCACGCTTAACTTCGAAGTTCTGATGGGATCCGGTGCATTAGTGCTGGTATGATCGCACCCGCCATGTTCCTTTCGCTTTATTCTTTTAAACTGCCACGTCCTGTGAAGCAGTTTGGCTTTTCTGGACCCGAATTCATTCTAAGCGTCAATTCATGAATTTCCTCTCATCCTTTTATTTATTTACTTTTATATTTTTTTCTTGTTGCTTTGCACCTTTTTTTTCCCTCGTCGCACAACTCTCAATTATCCTGAAATTGATCCTTCACGCTTGCGCTTATGCATTTGCGCCGACAACATTGACCGACGATCCGGGCTTCGATTCAGCCGTACCGTTCCTGACTTGTCTCGCGCCTTCAGATCCGCCTTCATGCTTCGATGAGAAGCAAAATATAAAGCAATCGTTCCGACGGAGCTAAATTACTACAGCATAAAGAACGAAGGGAAAATTTGGATTTCGAAACAAAAAAGGGAGGGGTGCAACACGAGGATTTCCCAGGGGGTCACCTAGGGGTGTCAACGGGCCGGGTCCGGGCCGGAATTCATTATTCCGGACCCGGACCCGGAGCCGACCCGTTTACCCGACGGGTCTTTTATTCGGTGTTCCGGATCCGGACCCGGCGAGTCTCGGATCCGGGTCGGGTCTACCCGAACAAATTTGCCAAAATTTATAATTTCTAACAAAAAAGAGAAAAAGATATATTTGTAAACAAATTTCTAGCTAATGCAAAGAAAAAACCAAATAAGAAAATAAATCAAATTGATTTTACTCAAATACATCATCCTAATCAAATTATATTGATAATATATATTTTTTATAAATTATTAAATCATTTATATCCGGATCCGGGTCTAATACGGGTCGGAATACTATATTCCGTATCCGACCCGTTTTTTTGTTTGAAAAAACGGATCCGGATCCGGATAACGGAATTAAATCCCTACCCATACCCGCAAAAATTTCAGGGATCCGATCCGGATCCGGGTGTAGACCCGACCCGTTGACCGGCCTAGGGTCACCCATCCTAGTACTACTGTCGCCCAAGCACGCTTAACTTCGAAGTTCTGATGGGATCCGGTGCATTAGTGCTGGTATGATCACACCCGCCATGTTCCTTTCGCTTTATTCTTTTAAACTGCCACGTCCTGTGAAGCAGTTTGGCTTTTCTGGACCCGAATTCATTCTAAGCGTCAATTCATGAATTTCCTCTCATCCTTTTATTTATTTACTTTTATATTTTTTTCTTGTTGCTTTGCACCTTTTTTTTCCCTCGTCGCACAACTCTCAATTATCCTGAAATTGATCCTTCACGCTTGCGCTTATGCATTTGCGCCGACAACATTGACCGACGATCCGGGATTCGATTCAGCCGTACCGTTCCTGACTTGTCTCGCGCCTTCAGATCCGCCTTCATGCTTCGATGAGAAGCAAAATATAAAGCAATCGTTCCGACGGAGCTAAATTACTACAGCATAAAGAACGAAGGGAAAATTTGGATTTCGAAACAAAAAAGGGAGGGGTGCAACACGAGGATTTCCCAGGGGGTCACCTAGGGGTGTCAACGGGCCGGGTCCGGGCCGGAATTCTTTATTCCGGACCCGGACCCGGATCCGACCCGTTTACCCGACGGGTCTTTTATTCGGTGTTCCGGATCCGGACCCGGCGAGTCTCGGATCCGGGTCGGGTCTACCCGAACAAATTTGCCAAAATTTATAATTTCTAACAAAAAAGAGAAAAAGATATATTTGTAAACTAATTTCTAGCTAATGCAAAGAAAAAACCAAATAAGAAAATAAATCAAATTGATTTTACTCAAATACATCATCCTAATCAAATTATATTGATAATATATATTTTTTATAAATTATTAAATCATTTATATCCGGATCCGGGTCTAGTACGGGTCGGAATACTATATTCCGTATCCGACCCGTTTTTTTGTTTGAAAAAACGGATTCGGATCCGGATAACGGAATTAAATCCCTACCCATACCAGCAAAAATTTCAAGGATCCGATCCGGATCCGGGTGTAGACCCGACCCGTTGACCGGCCTAGGGTCACCCATCCTAGTACTACTGTCGCCCAAGCACGCTTAACTTCGAAGTTCTGATGGGATCCGGTGCATTAGTGCTGGTATGATCGCACCCGCCATGTTCCTTTCGCTTTATTCTTTTAAACTGCCACGTCCTGTGAAGCAGTTTGGCTTTTCTGGACCCGAATTCATTCTAAGCGTCAATTCATGAATTTCTTCTCATCCTTTTATTTATTTACTTTTATATTTTTTTCTTGTTGCTTTGCACCTTTTTTTTCCCTCGTCGCACAACTCTCAATTATCCTGAAATTGATCCTTCACGCTTGCGCTTATACATTTGCGCCGACAACTTTGACCGACGATCCGGGCTTCGATCCAGCCGTACCGTTCCTGACTTGTCTCGCGCCTTCAGATCCGCCTTCATGCTTCGATAAGAAGCAAAATATAAAGCAATCGTTCCGACGGAGCTAAATTACTACAGCATAAAGAACGAAGGGGAAATTTGGATTTCGAAACAAAAAAGGGAGGGGTGCAACACGAGGACTTCCCAGGGGGTCACCCATCCTAGTACTACTCTCGCCCAAGCATGCTTAACTTCGGAGTTCTGATGGGATCCGGTGCATTAGTGCTGGTATGATCGCACCCACCATGTTCCTTTCGCTTTATTCTTTTAAACTGCCCCGTCCTGTGAAGCAGTGTGGCTTTTCTGGACCCGAATTCATTTTAAGCGTCAATTCAAGAATTTCCCCTCATCCTTTTATTTATTTACTTTTACATTTTTTTCTTGTTGATTTGCACCATTTTTTTTTCCCTCGTCGCGCAACTCTCAATTATTCTGAAATTGATCCTTCACGCTTGCACTTATACATTTGCGCCGACAACTTTGACCGACGATCCGGGTTTCGATCCAGCCGTACCGTTCCTGACTTGTCTCGCGCCTTCAGATCCGCCTTCATGCTTCGATGAGAAGCAAAATATAAAGCAATCGTTCCGACGGAGCTAAATTACTACAGCATAAAGAACGAAGGGGAAATTTGGATTTCGAAACAAAAAAGGGAGGGGTGCAACACGAGGATTTCCCAGGGGGTCACCTAGGGGTGTCAACGGGCCGGGTCCGGGCCGGAATTCATTATTCCGGACCCGGACCCGGATCCGACCCGTTTACCCGACGGGTCTTTTATTCTGTGTTCCGGATCCGGACCCGGCGAGTCTCGGATCCGGGTCGGGTCTACCCGAACAAATTTGCCAAAATTTATAATTTCTAACAAAAAAGAGAAAAAAATATATTTGTAAACTAATTTCTAACTAATGCAAAGAAAAAACCAAATAAGAAAATAAATCAAATTGATTTTACTCAAATACATCATCCTAATCAAATTATATTGATAATATATATTTTTTATAAATTATTAAATCATTTATATCCGGATCCGGGTCTAATACGGGTCGGAATACTATATTCCGTATCCGACCCGTTTTTTTGTTTGAAAAAACGGATCCGGATCCGGATAACGGAATTAAATCCCTACCCATACCCGAAAAAATTTCAGCGATCCGATCCGGATCCGGGTCTAGACCCGACCCGTTGACAGGCCTAGGGTCACCCATCCTAGTACTACTCTCGCCCAAGCATGCTTAACTTCGGAGTTCTGATGGGATCCGGTGCATTAGTGCTGGTATGATCGCACCCACCATGTTCCTTTCGCTTTATTCTTTTAAACTGCCCCGTCCTGTGAAGCAGTGTGGCTTTTCTGGACCCGAATTCATTTTAAGCGTCAATTCAAGAATTTCCCCTCATCCTTTTATTTATTTACTTTTACATTTTTTTCTTGTTGATTTGCACCATTTTTTTTTCCCTCGTCGCGCAACTCTCAATTATTCTGAAATTGATCCTTCACGCTTGCACTTATACATTTGCGCCGACAACTTTGACCGACGATCCGGGTTTCGATCCAGCCGTACCGTTCCTGACTTGTCTCGCGCCTTCAGATCCGCCTTCATGCTTCGATGAGAAGCAAAATATAAAGCAATCGTTCCGACGGAGCTAAATTACTACAGCATAAAGAACGAAGGGGAAATTTGGATTTCGAAACAAAAAAGGGAGGGGTGCAACACGAGGATTTCCCAGGGGGTCACCTAGGGGTGTCAACGGGCCGGGTCCGGGCCGGAATTCATTATTCCGGACCCGGACCCGGATCCGACCCGTTTACCCGACGGGTCTTTTATTCTGTGTTCCGGATCCGGACCCGGCGAGTCTCGGATCCGGGTCGGGTCTACCCGAACAAATTTGCCAAAATTTATAATTTCTAACAAAAAAGAGAAAAAAATATATTTGTAAACTAATTTCTAACTAATGCAAAGAAAAAACCAAATAAGAAAATAAATCAAATTGATTTTACTCAAATACATCATCCTAATCAAATTATATTGATAATATATATTTTTTATAAATTATTAAATCATTTATATCCGGATCCGGGTCTAATACGGGTCGGAATACTATATTCCGTATCCGACCCGTTTTTTTGTTTGAAAAAACGGATCCGGATCCGGATAACGGAATTAAATCCCTACCCATACCCGAAAAAATTTCAGCGATCCGATCCGGATCCGGGTCTAGACCCGACCCGTTGACAGGCCTAGGGTCACCCATCCTAGTACTACTGTCGCCCAAGCACGCTTAACTTCGGAGTTCTGATGGGATCCGGTGCATTAGTGCTGGTATGATCGCACCCGCCATGTTCCTTTCGCTTTATTCTTTTAAACTGCCACGTCCTGTGAAGCAGTTTGGCTTTTCTGGACCCGAATTCATTCTAAGCGTCAATTCATGAATTTCCTCTCATCCTTTTATTTATTTACTTTTATATTTTTTTCTTGTTGCTTTGCACCTTTTTTTTCCCTCGTCGCACAACTCTCAATTATCCTGAAATTGATCCTTCACGCTTCCGCTTATACATTTGCGCCGACAACTTTGACCGACGATCCGGGCTTCGATCCAGCCGTACCGTTCCTGACTTGTCTCGCGCCTTCAGATCCGCCTTCATGCTTCGATGAGAAGCAAAATATCAAGCAATCGTTCCGACGGAGCTAAATTACTACAGCATAAAGAACGAAGGGGAAATTTGGATTTCGAAACAAAAAAGGGAGGGGTGCAACACGAGGACTTCCCAGGGGGTCACCCATCCTAGTACTACTCTCGCCCAAGCACGCTTAACTTCGGAGTTCTGATGGGATCCGGTGCATTAGTGCTGGTATGATCGCACCAGCCATGTTCCTTTCGCTTTATTCTTTTAAACTGCCCCGTCCTGTGAAGCAGTGTGGCTTTTCTGGACCCGAATTCATTTTAAGCGTCAATTCAAGAATTTCCCCTCATCCTTTTATTTATTTACTTTTACATTTTTTTCTTGTTGATTTGCACCATTTTTTTTTCCCTCGTCGCGCAACTCTCAATTATCCTGAAATTGATCCTTCACGCTTGCGCTTATACATTTGCGCCGACAACTTTGACCGACGATCCGGGCTTCGATCCAGCCGTACCGTTCCTGACTTGTCTCGCGCCTTCAGATCCGCCTTCATGCTTCGATGAGAAGCAAAATATAAAGCAATCGTTCCGACGGAGCTAAATTACTACAGCATAAAGAACGAAGGGAAAATTTGGATTTCGAAACAAAAAAGGGAGGGGTGCAACACGAGGATTTCCCAGGGGGTCACCTAGGGGTGTCAACGGGCCGGGTCCGGGCCGGAATTCATTATTCCGGACCCGGACCCGGAGCCGACCCGTTTACCCGACGGGTCTTTTATTCGGTGTTCCGGATCCGGACCCGGCGAGTCTCGGATCCGGGTCGGGTCTACCCGAACAAATTTGCCAAAATTTATAATTTCTAACAAAAAAGAGAAAAAGATATATTTGTAAACTAATTTCTAGCTAATGCAAAGAAAAAACCAAATAAGAAAATAAATCAAATTGATTTTACTCAAATACATCATCCTAATCAAATTATATTGATAATATATATTTTTTATAAATTATTAAATCATTTATATCCGAATCCGGGTCTAATACGGGTCGGAATACTATATTCCGTATCCGACCCGTTTTTTTGTTTGAAAAAACGGATCCGGATCCGGATAACGGAATTAAATCCCTACCCATACCCGCAAAAATTTCAGGGATCCGATCCGGATCCGGGTGTAGACCCGACCCGTTGACCGGCCTAGGGTCACCCATCCTAGTACTACTGTCGCCCAAGCACGCTTAACTTCGAAGTTCTGATGGGATCCGGTGCATTAGTGCTGGTATGATCGCACCCGCCATGTTCCTTTCGCTTTATTCTTTTAAACTGCCACGTCCTGTGAAGCAGTTTGGCTTTTCTGGACCCGAATTCATTCTAAGCGTCAATTCATGAATTTCCTCTCATCCTTTTATTTATTTACTTTTATATTTTTTTCTTGTTGCTTTGCACCTTTTTTTTCCCTCGTCGCACAACTCTCAATTATCCTGAAATTGATCCTTCACGCTTGCGCTTATGCATTTGCGCCGACAACTTTGACCGACGATCCGGGCTTCGATCCAGCCGTACCGTTCCTGACTTGTCTCGCGCCTTCAGATCCGCCTTCATGCTTCGATGAGAAGCAAAATATAAAGCAATCGTTCCGACGGAGCTAAATTACTACAGCATAAAGAACGAAGGGAAAATTTGGATTTCGAAACAAAAAAGGGAGGGGTGCAACACGAGGATTTCCCAGGGGGTCACCTAGGGGTGTCAACGGGCCGGGTCCGGGCCGGAATTCATTATTCCGGACCCGGACCCGGAGCCGACCCGTTTACCCGACGGGTCTTTTATTCGGTGTTCCGGATCCGGACCCGGCGAGTCTCGGATCCGGGTCGGGTCTACCCGAACAAATTTGCCAAAATTTATAATTTCTAACAAAAAAGAGAAAAAGATATATTTGTAAACAAATTTCTAGCTAATGCAAAGAAAAAACCAAATAAGAAAATAAATCAAATTGATTTTACTCAAATACATCATCCTAATCAAATTATATTGATAATATATATTTTTTATAAATTATTAAATCATTTATATCCGGATCCGGGTCTAATACGGGTCGGAATACTATATTCCGTATCCGACCCGTTTTTTTGTTTGAAAAAACGGATCCGGATCCGGATAACGGAATTAAATCCCTACCCATACCCGCAAAAATTTCAGGGATCCGATCCGGATCCGGGTGTAGACCCGACCCGTTGACAGGCCTAGGGTCACCCATCCTAGTACTACTGTCGCCCAAGCACGCTTAACTTCGAAGTTCTGATGGGATCCGGTGCATTAGTGCTGGTATGATCGCACCCGCCATGTTCCTTTCGCTTTATTCTTTTAAACTGCCACGTCCTGTGAAGCAGTTTGGCTTTTCTGGACCCGAATTCATTCTAAGCGTCAATTCATGAATTTCCTCTCATCCTTTTATTTATTTACTTTTATATTTTTTTCTTGTTGCTTTGCACCTTTTTTTTCCCTCGTCGCACAACTCTCAATTATCCTGAAATTGATCCTTCACGCTTGCGCTTATGCATTTGCGCCGACAACATTGACCGACGATCCGGGCTTCGATTCAGCCGTACCGTTCCTGACTTGTCTCGCGCCTTCAGATCCGCCTTCATGCTTCGATGAGAAGCAAAATATAAAGCAATCGTTCCGACGGAGCTAAATTACTACAGCATAAAGAACGAAGGGAAAATTTGGATTTCGAAACAAAAAAGGGAGGGGTGCAACACGAGGATTTCCCAGGGGGTCACCTAGGGGTGTCAACGGGCCGGGTCCGGGCCGGAATTCATTATTCCGGACCCGGACCCGGAGCCGACCCGTTTACCCGACGGGTCTTTTATTCGGTGTTCCGGATCCGGACCCGGCGAGTCTCGGATCCGGGTCGGGTCTACCCGAACAAATTTGCCAAAATTTATAATTTCTAACAAAAAAGAGAAAAAGATATATTTGTAAACAAATTTCTAGCTAATGCAAAGAAAAAACCAAATAAGAAAATAAATCAAATTGATTTTACTCAAATACATCATCCTAATCAAATTATATTGATAATATATATTTTTTATAAATTATTAAATCATTTATATCCGGATCCGGGTCTAATACGGGTCGGAATACTATATTCCGTATCCGACCCGTTTTTTTGTTTGAAAAAACGGATCCGGATCCGGATAACGGAATTAAATCCCTACCCATACCCGCAAAAATTTCAGGGATCCGATCCGGATCCGGGTGTAGACCCGACCCGTTGACCGGCCTAGGGTCACCCATCCTAGTACTACTGTCGCCCAAGCACGCTTAACTTCGAAGTTCTGATGGGATCCGGTGCATTAGTGCTGGTATGATCACACCCGCCATGTTCCTTTCGCTTTATTCTTTTAAACTGCCACGTCCTGTGAAGCAGTTTGGCTTTTCTGGACCCGAATTCATTCTAAGCGTCAATTCATGAATTTCCTCTCATCCTTTTATTTATTTACTTTTATATTTTTTTCTTGTTGCTTTGCACCTTTTTTTTCCCTCGTCGCACAACTCTCAATTATCCTGAAATTGATCCTTCACGCTTGCGCTTATGCATTTGCGCCGACAACATTGACCGACGATCCGGGATTCGATTCAGCCGTACCGTTCCTGACTTGTCTCGCGCCTTCAGATCCGCCTTCATGCTTCGATGAGAAGCAAAATATAAAGCAATCGTTCCGACGGAGCTAAATTACTACAGCATAAAGAACGAAGGGAAAATTTGGATTTCGAAACAAAAAAGGGAGGGGTGCAACACGAGGATTTCCCAGGGGGTCACCTAGGGGTGTCAACGGGCCGGGTCCGGGCCGGAATTCTTTATTCCGGACCCGGACCCGGATCCGACCCGTTTACCCGACGGGTCTTTTATTCGGTGTTCCGGATCCGGACCCGGCGAGTCTCGGATCCGGGTCGGGTCTACCCGAACAAATTTGCCAAAATTTATAATTTCTAACAAAAAAGAGAAAAAGATATATTTGTAAACTAATTTCTAGCTAATGCAAAGAAAAAACCAAATAAGAAAATAAATCAAATTGATTTTACTCAAATACATCATCCTAATCAAATTATATTGATAATATATATTTTTTATAAATTATTAAATCATTTATATCCGGATCCGGGTCTAGTACGGGTCGGAATACTATATTCCGTATCCGACCCGTTTTTTTGTTTGAAAAAACGGATTCGGATCCGGATAACGGAATTAAATCCCTACCCATACCAGCAAAAATTTCAAGGATCCGATCCGGATCCGGGTGTAGACCCGACCCGTTGACCGGCCTAGGGTCACCCATCCTAGTACTACTGTCGCCCAAGCACGCTTAACTTCGAAGTTCTGATGGGATCCGGTGCATTAGTGCTGGTATGATCGCACCCGCCATGTTCCTTTCGCTTTATTCTTTTAAACTGCCACGTCCTGTGAAGCAGTTTGGCTTTTCTGGACCCGAATTCATTCTAAGCGTCAATTCATGAATTTCTTCTCATCCTTTTATTTATTTACTTTTATATTTTTTTCTTGTTGCTTTGCACCTTTTTTTTCCCTCGTCGCACAACTCTCAATTATCCTGAAATTGATCCTTCACGCTTGCGCTTATACATTTGCGCCGACAACTTTGACCGACGATCCGGGCTTCGATCCAGCCGTACCGTTCCTGACTTGTCTCGCGCCTTCAGATCCGCCTTCATGCTTCGATAAGAAGCAAAATATAAAGCAATCGTTCCGACGGAGCTAAATTACTACAGCATAAAGAACGAAGGGGAAATTTGGATTTCGAAACAAAAAAGGGAGGGGTGCAACACGAGGACTTCCCAGGGGGTCACCCATCCTAGTACTACTCTCGCCCAAGCATGCTTAACTTCGGAGTTCTGATGGGATCCGGTGCATTAGTGCTGGTATGATCGCACCCACCATGTTCCTTTCGCTTTATTCTTTTAAACTGCCCCGTCCTGTGAAGCAGTGTGGCTTTTCTGGACCCGAATTCATTTTAAGCGTCAATTCAAGAATTTCCCCTCATCCTTTTATTTATTTACTTTTACATTTTTTTCTTGTTGATTTGCACCATTTTTTTTTCCCTCGTCGCGCAACTCTCAATTATTCTGAAATTGATCCTTCACGCTTGCACTTATACATTTGCGCCGACAACTTTGACCGACGATCCGGGTTTCGATCCAGCCGTACCGTTCCTGACTTGTCTCGCGCCTTCAGATCCGCCTTCATGCTTCGATGAGAAGCAAAATATAAAGCAATCGTTCCGACGGAGCTAAATTACTACAGCATAAAGAACGAAGGGGAAATTTGGATTTCGAAACAAAAAAGGGAGGGGTGCAACACGAGGATTTCCCAGGGGGTCACCTAGGGGTGTCAACGGGCCGGGTCCGGGCCGGAATTCATTATTCCGGACCCGGACCCGGATCCGACCCGTTTACCCGACGGGTCTTTTATTCTGTGTTCCGGATCCGGACCCGGCGAGTCTCGGATCCGGGTCGGGTCTACCCGAACAAATTTGCCAAAATTTATAATTTCTAACAAAAAAGAGAAAAAAATATATTTGTAAACTAATTTCTAACTAATGCAAAGAAAAAACCAAATAAGAAAATAAATCAAATTGATTTTACTCAAATACATCATCCTAATCAAATTATATTGATAATATATATTTTTTATAAATTATTAAATCATTTATATCCGGATCCGGGTCTAATACGGGTCGGAATACTATATTCCGTATCCGACCCGTTTTTTTGTTTGAAAAAACGGATCCGGATCCGGATAACGGAATTAAATCCCTACCCATACCCGAAAAAATTTCAGCGATCCGATCCGGATCCGGGTCTAGACCCGACCCGTTGACAGGCCTAGGGTCACCCATCCTAGTACTACTCTCGCCCAAGCATGCTTAACTTCGGAGTTCTGATGGGATCCGGTGCATTAGTGCTGGTATGATCGCACCCACCATGTTCCTTTCGCTTTATTCTTTTAAACTGCCCCGTCCTGTGAAGCAGTGTGGCTTTTCTGGACCCGAATTCATTTTAAGCGTCAATTCAAGAATTTCCCCTCATCCTTTTATTTATTTACTTTTACATTTTTTTCTTGTTGATTTGCACCATTTTTTTTTCCCTCGTCGCGCAACTCTCAATTATTCTGAAATTGATCCTTCACGCTTGCACTTATACATTTGCGCCGACAACTTTGACCGACGATCCGGGTTTCGATCCAGCCGTACCGTTCCTGACTTGTCTCGCGCCTTCAGATCCGCCTTCATGCTTCGATGAGAAGCAAAATATAAAGCAATCGTTCCGACGGAGCTAAATTACTACAGCATAAAGAACGAAGGGGAAATTTGGATTTCGAAACAAAAAAGGGAGGGGTGCAACACGAGGATTTCCCAGGGGGTCACCTAGGGGTGTCAACGGGCCGGGTCCGGGCCGGAATTCATTATTCCGGACCCGGACCCGGATCCGACCCGTTTACCCGACGGGTCTTTTATTCTGTGTTCCGGATCCGGACCCGGCGAGTCTCGGATCCGGGTCGGGTCTACCCGAACAAATTTGCCAAAATTTATAATTTCTAACAAAAAAGAGAAAAAAATATATTTGTAAACTAATTTCTAACTAATGCAAAGAAAAAACCAAATAAGAAAATAAATCAAATTGATTTTACTCAAATACATCATCCTAATCAAATTATATTGATAATATATATTTTTTATAAATTATTAAATCATTTATATCCGGATCCGGGTCTAATACGGGTCGGAATACTATATTCCGTATCCGACCCGTTTTTTTGTTTGAAAAAACGGATCCGGATCCGGATAACGGAATTAAATCCCTACCCATACCCGAAAAAATTTCAGCGATCCGATCCGGATCCGGGTCTAGACCCGACCCGTTGACAGGCCTAGGGTCACCCATCCTAGTACTACTGTCGCCCAAGCACGCTTAACTTCGGAGTTCTGATGGGATCCGGTGCATTAGTGCTGGTATGATCGCACCCGCCATGTTCCTTTCGCTTTATTCTTTTAAACTGCCACGTCCTGTGAAGCAGTTTGGCTTTTCTGGACCCGAATTCATTCTAAGCGTCAATTCATGAATTTCCTCTCATCCTTTTATTTATTTACTTTTATATTTTTTTCTTGTTGCTTTGCACCTTTTTTTTCCCTCGTCGCACAACTCTCAATTATCCTGAAATTGATCCTTCACGCTTCCGCTTATACATTTGCGCCGACAACTTTGACCGACGATCCGGGCTTCGATCCAGCCGTACCGTTCCTGACTTGTCTCGCGCCTTCAGATCCGCCTTCATGCTTCGATGAGAAGCAAAATATCAAGCAATCGTTCCGACGGAGCTAAATTACTACAGCATAAAGAACGAAGGGGAAATTTGGATTTCGAAACAAAAAAGGGAGGGGTGCAACACGAGGACTTCCCAGGGGGTCACCCATCCTAGTACTACTCTCGCCCAAGCACGCTTAACTTCGGAGTTCTGATGGGATCCGGTGCATTAGTGCTGGTATGATCGCACCAGCCATGTTCCTTTCGCTTTATTCTTTTAAACTGCCCCGTCCTGTGAAGCAGTGTGGCTTTTCTGGACCCGAATTCATTTTAAGCGTCAATTCAAGAATTTCCCCTCATCCTTTTATTTATTTACTTTTACATTTTTTTCTTGTTGATTTGCACCATTTTTTTTTCCCTCGTCGCGCAACTCTCAATTATCCTGAAATTGATCCTTCACGCTTGCGCTTATACATTTGCGCCGACAACTTTGACCGACGATCCGGGCTTCGATCCAGCCGTACCGTTCCTGACTTGTCTCGCGCCTTCAGATCCGCCTTCATGCTTCGATGAGAAGCAAAATATAAAGCAATCGTTCCGACGGAGCTAAATTACTACAGCATAAAGAACGAAGGGAAAATTTGGATTTCGAAACAAAAAAGGGAGGGGTGCAACACGAGGATTTCCCAGGGGGTCACCTAGGGGTGTCAACGGGCCGGGTCCGGGCCGGAATTCATTATTCCGGACCCGGACCCGGAGCCGACCCGTTTACCCGACGGGTCTTTTATTCGGTGTTCCGGATCCGGACCCGGCGAGTCTCGGATCCGGGTCGGGTCTACCCGAACAAATTTGCCAAAATTTATAATTTCTAACAAAAAAGAGAAAAAGATATATTTGTAAACTAATTTCTAGCTAATGCAAAGAAAAAACCAAATAAGAAAATAAATCAAATTGATTTTACTCAAATACATCATCCTAATCAAATTATATTGATAATATATATTTTTTATAAATTATTAAATCATTTATATCCGAATCCGGGTCTAATACGGGTCGGAATACTATATTCCGTATCCGACCCGTTTTTTTGTTTGAAAAAACGGATCCGGATCCGGATAACGGAATTAAATCCCTACCCATACCCGCAAAAATTTCAGGGATCCGATCCGGATCCGGGTGTAGACCCGACCCGTTGACCGGCCTAGGGTCACCCATCCTAGTACTACTGTCGCCCAAGCACGCTTAACTTCGAAGTTCTGATGGGATCCGGTGCATTAGTGCTGGTATGATCGCACCCGCCATGTTCCTTTCGCTTTATTCTTTTAAACTGCCACGTCCTGTGAAGCAGTTTGGCTTTTCTGGACCCGAATTCATTCTAAGCGTCAATTCATGAATTTCCTCTCATCCTTTTATTTATTTACTTTTATATTTTTTTCTTGTTGCTTTGCACCTTTTTTTTCCCTCGTCGCACAACTCTCAATTATCCTGAAATTGATCCTTCACGCTTGCGCTTATGCATTTGCGCCGACAACTTTGACCGACGATCCGGGCTTCGATCCAGCCGTACCGTTCCTGACTTGTCTCGCGCCTTCAGATCCGCCTTCATGCTTCGATGAGAAGCAAAATATAAAGCAATCGTTCCGACGGAGCTAAATTACTACAGCATAAAGAACGAAGGGAAAATTTGGATTTCGAAACAAAAAAGGGAGGGGTGCAACACGAGGATTTCCCAGGGGGTCACCTAGGGGTGTCAACGGGCCGGGTCCGGGCCGGAATTCATTATTCCGGACCCGGACCCGGAGCCGACCCGTTTACCCGACGGGTCTTTTATTCGGTGTTCCGGATCCGGACCCGGCGAGTCTCGGATCCGGGTCGGGTCTACCCGAACAAATTTGCCAAAATTTATAATTTCTAACAAAAAAGAGAAAAAGATATATTTGTAAACAAATTTCTAGCTAATGCAAAGAAAAAACCAAATAAGAAAATAAATCAAATTGATTTTACTCAAATACATCATCCTAATCAAATTATATTGATAATATATATTTTTTATAAATTATTAAATCATTTATATCCGGATCCGGGTCTAATACGGGTCGGAATACTATATTCCGTATCCGACCCGTTTTTTTGTTTGAAAAAACGGATCCGGATCCGGATAACGGAATTAAATCCCTACCCATACCCGCAAAAATTTCAGGGATCCGATCCGGATCCGGGTGTAGACCCGACCCGTTGACAGGCCTAGGGTCACCCATCCTAGTACTACTGTCGCCCAAGCACGCTTAACTTCGAAGTTCTGATGGGATCCGGTGCATTAGTGCTGGTATGATCGCACCCGCCATGTTCCTTTCGCTTTATTCTTTTAAACTGCCACGTCCTGTGAAGCAGTTTGGCTTTTCTGGACCCGAATTCATTCTAAGCGTCAATTCATGAATTTCCTCTCATCCTTTTATTTATTTACTTTTATATTTTTTTCTTGTTGCTTTGCACCTTTTTTTTCCCTCGTCGCACAACTCTCAATTATCCTGAAATTGATCCTTCACGCTTGCGCTTATGCATTTGCGCCGACAACATTGACCGACGATCCGGGCTTCGATTCAGCCGTACCGTTCCTGACTTGTCTCGCGCCTTCAGATCCGCCTTCATGCTTCGATGAGAAGCAAAATATAAAGCAATCGTTCCGACGGAGCTAAATTACTACAGCATAAAGAACGAAGGGAAAATTTGGATTTCGAAACAAAAAAGGGAGGGGTGCAACACGAGGATTTCCCAGGGGGTCACCTAGGGGTGTCAACGGGCCGGGTCCGGGCCGGAATTCATTATTCCGGACCCGGACCCGGAGCCGACCCGTTTACCCGACGGGTCTTTTATTCGGTGTTCCGGATCCGGACCCGGCGAGTCTCGGATCCGGGTCGGGTCTACCCGAACAAATTTGCCAAAATTTATAATTTCTAACAAAAAAGAGAAAAAGATATATTTGTAAACAAATTTCTAGCTAATGCAAAGAAAAAACCAAATAAGAAAATAAATCAAATTGATTTTACTCAAATACATCATCCTAATCAAATTATATTGATAATATATATTTTTTATAAATTATTAAATCATTTATATCCGGATCCGGGTCTAATACGGGTCGGAATACTATATTCCGTATCCGACCCGTTTTTTTGTTTGAAAAAACGGATCCGGATCCGGATAACGGAATTAAATCCCTACCCATACCCGCAAAAATTTCAGGGATCCGATCCGGATCCGGGTGTAGACCCGACCCGTTGACCGGCCTAGGGTCACCCATCCTAGTACTACTGTCGCCCAAGCACGCTTAACTTCGAAGTTCTGATGGGATCCGGTGCATTAGTGCTGGTATGATCACACCCGCCATGTTCCTTTCGCTTTATTCTTTTAAACTGCCACGTCCTGTGAAGCAGTTTGGCTTTTCTGGACCCGAATTCATTCTAAGCGTCAATTCATGAATTTCCTCTCATCCTTTTATTTATTTACTTTTATATTTTTTTCTTGTTGCTTTGCACCTTTTTTTTCCCTCGTCGCACAACTCTCAATTATCCTGAAATTGATCCTTCACGCTTGCGCTTATGCATTTGCGCCGACAACATTGACCGACGATCCGGGATTCGATTCAGCCGTACCGTTCCTGACTTGTCTCGCGCCTTCAGATCCGCCTTCATGCTTCGATGAGAAGCAAAATATAAAGCAATCGTTCCGACGGAGCTAAATTACTACAGCATAAAGAACGAAGGGAAAATTTGGATTTCGAAACAAAAAAGGGAGGGGTGCAACACGAGGATTTCCCAGGGGGTCACCTAGGGGTGTCAACGGGCCGGGTCCGGGCCGGAATTCTTTATTCCGGACCCGGACCCGGATCCGACCCGTTTACCCGACGGGTCTTTTATTCGGTGTTCCGGATCCGGACCCGGCGAGTCTCGGATCCGGGTCGGGTCTACCCGAACAAATTTGCCAAAATTTATAATTTCTAACAAAAAAGAGAAAAAGATATATTTGTAAACTAATTTCTAGCTAATGCAAAGAAAAAACCAAATAAGAAAATAAATCAAATTGATTTTACTCAAATACATCATCCTAATCAAATTATATTGATAATATATATTTTTTATAAATTATTAAATCATTTATATCCGGATCCGGGTCTAGTACGGGTCGGAATACTATATTCCGTATCCGACCCGTTTTTTTGTTTGAAAAAACGGATTCGGATCCGGATAACGGAATTAAATCCCTACCCATACCAGCAAAAATTTCAAGGATCCGATCCGGATCCGGGTGTAGACCCGACCCGTTGACCGGCCTAGGGTCACCCATCCTAGTACTACTGTCGCCCAAGCACGCTTAACTTCGAAGTTCTGATGGGATCCGGTGCATTAGTGCTGGTATGATCGCACCCGCCATGTTCCTTTCGCTTTATTCTTTTAAACTGCCACGTCCTGTGAAGCAGTTTGGCTTTTCTGGACCCGAATTCATTCTAAGCGTCAATTCATGAATTTCTTCTCATCCTTTTATTTATTTACTTTTATATTTTTTTCTTGTTGCTTTGCACCTTTTTTTTCCCTCGTCGCACAACTCTCAATTATCCTGAAATTGATCCTTCACGCTTGCGCTTATACATTTGCGCCGACAACTTTGACCGACGATCCGGGCTTCGATCCAGCCGTACCGTTCCTGACTTGTCTCGCGCCTTCAGATCCGCCTTCATGCTTCGATAAGAAGCAAAATATAAAGCAATCGTTCCGACGGAGCTAAATTACTACAGCATAAAGAACGAAGGGGAAATTTGGATTTCGAAACAAAAAAGGGAGGGGTGCAACACGAGGACTTCCCAGGGGGTCACCCATCCTAGTACTACTCTCGCCCAAGCATGCTTAACTTCGGAGTTCTGATGGGATCCGGTGCATTAGTGCTGGTATGATCGCACCCACCATGTTCCTTTCGCTTTATTCTTTTAAACTGCCCCGTCCTGTGAAGCAGTGTGGCTTTTCTGGACCCGAATTCATTTTAAGCGTCAATTCAAGAATTTCCCCTCATCCTTTTATTTATTTACTTTTACATTTTTTTCTTGTTGATTTGCACCATTTTTTTTTCCCTCGTCGCGCAACTCTCAATTATTCTGAAATTGATCCTTCACGCTTGCACTTATACATTTGCGCCGACAACTTTGACCGACGATCCGGGTTTCGATCCAGCCGTACCGTTCCTGACTTGTCTCGCGCCTTCAGATCCGCCTTCATGCTTCGATGAGAAGCAAAATATAAAGCAATCGTTCCGACGGAGCTAAATTACTACAGCATAAAGAACGAAGGGGAAATTTGGATTTCGAAACAAAAAAGGGAGGGGTGCAACACGAGGATTTCCCAGGGGGTCACCTAGGGGTGTCAACGGGCCGGGTCCGGGCCGGAATTCATTATTCCGGACCCGGACCCGGATCCGACCCGTTTACCCGACGGGTCTTTTATTCTGTGTTCCGGATCCGGACCCGGCGAGTCTCGGATCCGGGTCGGGTCTACCCGAACAAATTTGCCAAAATTTATAATTTCTAACAAAAAAGAGAAAAAAATATATTTGTAAACTAATTTCTAACTAATGCAAAGAAAAAACCAAATAAGAAAATAAATCAAATTGATTTTACTCAAATACATCATCCTAATCAAATTATATTGATAATATATATTTTTTATAAATTATTAAATCATTTATATCCGGATCCGGGTCTAATACGGGTCGGAATACTATATTCCGTATCCGACCCGTTTTTTTGTTTGAAAAAACGGATCCGGATCCGGATAACGGAATTAAATCCCTACCCATACCCGAAAAAATTTCAGCGATCCGATCCGGATCCGGGTCTAGACCCGACCCGTTGACAGGCCTAGGGTCACCCATCCTAGTACTACTCTCGCCCAAGCATGCTTAACTTCGGAGTTCTGATGGGATCCGGTGCATTAGTGCTGGTATGATCGCACCCACCATGTTCCTTTCGCTTTATTCTTTTAAACTGCCCCGTCCTGTGAAGCAGTGTGGCTTTTCTGGACCCGAATTCATTTTAAGCGTCAATTCAAGAATTTCCCCTCATCCTTTTATTTATTTACTTTTACATTTTTTTCTTGTTGATTTGCACCATTTTTTTTTCCCTCGTCGCGCAACTCTCAATTATTCTGAAATTGATCCTTCACGCTTGCACTTATACATTTGCGCCGACAACTTTGACCGACGATCCGGGTTTCGATCCAGCCGTACCGTTCCTGACTTGTCTCGCGCCTTCAGATCCGCCTTCATGCTTCGATGAGAAGCAAAATATAAAGCAATCGTTCCGACGGAGCTAAATTACTACAGCATAAAGAACGAAGGGGAAATTTGGATTTCGAAACAAAAAAGGGAGGGGTGCAACACGAGGATTTCCCAGGGGGTCACCTAGGGGTGTCAACGGGCCGGGTCCGGGCCGGAATTCATTATTCCGGACCCGGACCCGGATCCGACCCGTTTACCCGACGGGTCTTTTATTCTGTGTTCCGGATCCGGACCCGGCGAGTCTCGGATCCGGGTCGGGTCTACCCGAACAAATTTGCCAAAATTTATAATTTCTAACAAAAAAGAGAAAAAAATATATTTGTAAACTAATTTCTAACTAATGCAAAGAAAAAACCAAATAAGAAAATAAATCAAATTGATTTTACTCAAATACATCATCCTAATCAAATTATATTGATAATATATATTTTTTATAAATTATTAAATCATTTATATCCGGATCCGGGTCTAATACGGGTCGGAATACTATATTCCGTATCCGACCCGTTTTTTTGTTTGAAAAAACGGATCCGGATCCGGATAACGGAATTAAATCCCTACCCATACCCGAAAAAATTTCAGCGATCCGATCCGGATCCGGGTCTAGACCCGACCCGTTGACAGGCCTAGGGTCACCCATCCTAGTACTACTGTCGCCCAAGCACGCTTAACTTCGGAGTTCTGATGGGATCCGGTGCATTAGTGCTGGTATGATCGCACCCGCCATGTTCCTTTCGCTTTATTCTTTTAAACTGCCACGTCCTGTGAAGCAGTTTGGCTTTTCTGGACCCGAATTCATTCTAAGCGTCAATTCATGAATTTCCTCTCATCCTTTTATTTATTTACTTTTATATTTTTTTCTTGTTGCTTTGCACCTTTTTTTTCCCTCGTCGCACAACTCTCAATTATCCTGAAATTGATCCTTCACGCTTCCGCTTATACATTTGCGCCGACAACTTTGACCGACGATCCGGGCTTCGATCCAGCCGTACCGTTCCTGACTTGTCTCGCGCCTTCAGATCCGCCTTCATGCTTCGATGAGAAGCAAAATATCAAGCAATCGTTCCGACGGAGCTAAATTACTACAGCATAAAGAACGAAGGGGAAATTTGGATTTCGAAACAAAAAAGGGAGGGGTGCAACACGAGGACTTCCCAGGGGGTCACCCATCCTAGTACTACTCTCGCCCAAGCACGCTTAACTTCGGAGTTCTGATGGGATCCGGTGCATTAGTGCTGGTATGATCGCACCAGCCATGTTCCTTTCGCTTTATTCTTTTAAACTGCCCCGTCCTGTGAAGCAGTGTGGCTTTTCTGGACCCGAATTCATTTTAAGCGTCAATTCAAGAATTTCCCCTCATCCTTTTATTTATTTACTTTTACATTTTTTTCTTGTTGATTTGCACCATTTTTTTTTCCCTCGTCGCGCAACTCTCAATTATCCTGAAATTGATCCTTCACGCTTGCGCTTATACATTTGCGCCGACAACTTTGACCGACGATCCGGGCTTCGATCCAGCCGTACCGTTCCTGACTTGTCTCGCGCCTTCAGATCCGCCTTCATGCTTCGATGAGAAGCAAAATATAAAGCAATCGTTCCGACGGAGCTAAATTACTACAGCATAAAGAACGAAGGGAAAATTTGGATTTCGAAACAAAAAAGGGAGGGGTGCAACACGAGGATTTCCCAGGGGGTCACCTAGGGGTGTCAACGGGCCGGGTCCGGGCCGGAATTCATTATTCCGGACCCGGACCCGGAGCCGACCCGTTTACCCGACGGGTCTTTTATTCGGTGTTCCGGATCCGGACCCGGCGAGTCTCGGATCCGGGTCGGGTCTACCCGAACAAATTTGCCAAAATTTATAATTTCTAACAAAAAAGAGAAAAAGATATATTTGTAAACTAATTTCTAGCTAATGCAAAGAAAAAACCAAATAAGAAAATAAATCAAATTGATTTTACTCAAATACATCATCCTAATCAAATTATATTGATAATATATATTTTTTATAAATTATTAAATCATTTATATCCGGATCCGGGTCTAATACGGGTCGGAATACTATATTCCGTATCCGACCCGTTTTTTTGTTTGAAAAAACGGATCCGGATCCGGATAACGGAATTAAATCCCTACCCATACCCGCAAAAATTTCAGGGATCCGATCCGGATCCGGGTGTAGACCCGACCCGTTGACCGGCCTAGGGTCACCCATCCTAGTACTACTGTCGCCCAAGCACGCTTAACTTCGAAGTTCTGATGGGATCCGGTGCATTAGTGCTGGTATGATCGCACCCGCCATGTTCCTTTCGCTTTATTCTTTTAAACTGCCACGTCCTGTGAAGCAGTTTGGCTTTTCTGGACCCGAATTCATTCTAAGCGTCAATTCATGAATTTCCTCTCATCCTTTTATTTATTTACTTTTATATTTTTTTCTTGTTGCTTTGCACCTTTTTTTTCCCTCGTCGCACAACTCTCAATTATCCTGAAATTGATCCTTCACGCTTGCGCTTATGCATTTGCGCCGACAACTTTGACCGACGATCCGGGCTTCGATCCAGCCGTACCGTTCCTGACTTGTCTCGCGCCTTCAGATCCGCCTTCATGCTTCGATGAGAAGCAAAATATAAAGCAATCGTTCCGACGGAGCTAAATTACTACAGCATAAAGAACGAAGGGAAAATTTGGATTTCGAAACAAAAAAGGGAGGGGTGCAACACGAGGATTTCCCAGGGGGTCACCTAGGGGTGTCAACGGGCCGGGTCCGGGCCGGAATTCTTTATTCCGGACCCGGACCCGGATCCGACCCGTTTACCCGACGGGTCTTTTATTCGGTGTTCCGGATCCGGACCCGGCGAGTCTCGGATCCGGGTCGGGTCTACCCGAACAAATTTGCCAAAATTTATAATTTCTAACAAAAAAGAGAAAAAGATATATTTGTAAACTAATTTCTAGCTAATGCAAAGAAAAAACCAAATAAGAAAATAAATCAAATTGATTTTACTCAAATACATCATCCTAATCAAATTATATTGATAATATATATTTTTTATAAATTATTAAATCATTTATATCCGGATCCGGGTCTAGTACGGGTCGGAATACTATATTCCGTATCCGACCCGTTTTTTTGTTTGAAAAAACGGATTCGGATCCGGATAACGGAATTAAATCCCTACCCATACCAGCAAAAATTTCAAGGATCCGATCCGGATCCGGGTGTAGACCCGACCCGTTGACCGGCCTAGGGTCACCCATCCTAGTACTACTGTCGCCCAAGCACGCTTAACTTCGAAGTTCTGATGGGATCCGGTGCATTAGTGCTGGTATGATCGCACCCGCCATGTTCCTTTCGCTTTATTCTTTTAAACTGCCACGTCCTGTGAAGCAGTTTGGCTTTTCTGGACCCGAATTCATTCTAAGCGTCAATTCATGAATTTCTTCTCATCCTTTTATTTATTTACTTTTATATTTTTTTCTTGTTGCTTTGCACCTTTTTTTTCCCTCGTCGCACAACTCTCAATTATCCTGAAATTGATCCTTCACGCTTGCGCTTATACATTTGCGCCGACAACTTTGACCGACGATCCGGGCTTCGATCCAGCCGTACCGTTCCTGACTTGTCTCGCGCCTTCAGATCCGCCTTCATGCTTCGATAAGAAGCAAAATATAAAGCAATCGTTCCGACGGAGCTAAATTACTACAGCATAAAGAACGAAGGGGAAATTTGGATTTCGAAACAAAAAAGGGAGGGGTGCAACACGAGGACTTCCCAGGGGGTCACCCATCCTAGTACTACTCTCGCCCAAGCATGCTTAACTTCGGAGTTCTGATGGGATCCGGTGCATTAGTGCTGGTATGATCGCACCCACCATGTTCCTTTCGCTTTATTCTTTTAAACTGCCCCGTCCTGTGAAGCAGTGTGGCTTTTCTGGACCCGAATTCATTTTAAGCGTCAATTCAAGAATTTCCCCTCATCCTTTTATTTATTTACTTTTACATTTTTTTCTTGTTGATTTGCACCATTTTTTTTTCCCTCGTCGCGCAACTCTCAATTATTCTGAAATTGATCCTTCACGCTTGCACTTATACATTTGCGCCGACAACTTTGACCGACGATCCGGGTTTCGATCCAGCCGTACCGTTCCTGACTTGTCTCGCGCCTTCAGATCCGCCTTCATGCTTCGATGAGAAGCAAAATATAAAGCAATCGTTCCGACGGAGCTAAATTACTACAGCATAAAGAACGAAGGGGAAATTTGGATTTCGAAACAAAAAAGGGAGGGGTGCAACACGAGGATTTCCCAGGGGGTCACCTAGGGGTGTCAACGGGCCGGGTCCGGGCCGGAATTCATTATTCCGGACCCGGACCCGGATCCGACCCGTTTACCCGACGGGTCTTTTATTCTGTGTTCCGGATCCGGACCCGGCGAGTCTCGGATCCGGGTCGGGTCTACCCGAACAAATTTGCCAAAATTTATAATTTCTAACAAAAAAGAGAAAAAAATATATTTGTAAACTAATTTCTAACTAATGCAAAGAAAAAACCAAATAAGAAAATAAATCAAATTGATTTTACTCAAATACATCATCCTAATCAAATTATATTGATAATATATATTTTTTATAAATTATTAAATCATTTATATCCGGATCCGGGTCTAATACGGGTCGGAATACTATATTCCGTATCCGACCCGTTTTTTTGTTTGAAAAAACGGATCCGGATCCGGATAACGGAATTAAATCCCTACCCATACCCGAAAAAATTTCAGCGATCCGATCCGGATCCGGGTCTAGACCCGACCCGTTGACAGGCCTAGGGTCACCCATCCTAGTACTACTCTCGCCCAAGCATGCTTAACTTCGGAGTTCTGATGGGATCCGGTGCATTAGTGCTGGTATGATCGCACCCACCATGTTCCTTTCGCTTTATTCTTTTAAACTGCCCCGTCCTGTGAAGCAGTGTGGCTTTTCTGGACCCGAATTCATTTTAAGCGTCAATTCAAGAATTTCCCCTCATCCTTTTATTTATTTACTTTTACATTTTTTTCTTGTTGATTTGCACCATTTTTTTTTCCCTCGTCGCGCAACTCTCAATTATTCTGAAATTGATCCTTCACGCTTGCACTTATACATTTGCGCCGACAACTTTGACCGACGATCCGGGTTTCGATCCAGCCGTACCGTTCCTGACTTGTCTCGCGCCTTCAGATCCGCCTTCATGCTTCGATGAGAAGCAAAATATAAAGCAATCGTTCCGACGGAGCTAAATTACTACAGCATAAAGAACGAAGGGGAAATTTGGATTTCGAAACAAAAAAGGGAGAGGTGCAACACGAGGATTTCCCAGGGGGTCACCTAGGGGTGTCAACGGGCCGGGTCCGGGCCGGAATTCATTATTCCGGACCCGGACCCGGATCCGACCCGTTTACCCGACGGGTCTTTTATTCTGTGTTCCGGATCCGGACCCGGCGAGTCTCGGATCCGGGTCGGGTCTACCCGAACAAATTTGCCAAAATTTATAATTTCTAACAAAAAAGAGAAAAAAATATATTTGTAAACTAATTTCTAACTAATGCAAAGAAAAAACCAAATAAGAAAATAAATCAAATTGATTTTACTCAAATACATCATCCTAATCAAATTATATTGATAATATATATTTTTTATAAATTATTAAATCATTTATATCCGGATCCGGGTCTAATACGGGTCGGAATACTATATTCCGTATCCGACCCGTTTTTTTGTTTGAAAAAACGGATCCGGATCCGGATAACGGAATTAAATCCCTACCCATACCCGCAAAAATTTCAGGGATCCGATCCGGATCCGGGTCTAGACCCGACCCGTTGACAGGCCTAGGGTCACCCATCCTAGTACTACTGTCGCCCAAGCACGCTTAACTTCGGAGTTCTGATGGGATCCGGTGCATTAGTGCTGGTATGATCGCACCCGCCATGTTCCTTTCGCTTTATTCTTTTAAACTGCCACGTCCTGTGAAGCAGTTTGGCTTTTCTGGACCCGAATTCATTCTAAGCGTCAATTCATGAATTTCCTCTCATCCTTTTATTTATTTACTTTTATATTTTTTTCTTGTTGCTTTGCACCTTTTTTTTCCCTCGTCGCACAACTCTCAATTATCCTGAAATTGATCCTTCACGCTTCCGCTTATACATTTGCGCCGACAACTTTAACCGACGATCCGGGCTTCGATCCAGCCGTACCGTTCCTGACTTGTCTCGCGCCTTCAGATCCGCCTTCATGCTTCGATGAGAAGCAAAATATCAAGCAATCGTTCCGACGGAGCTAAATTACTACAGCATAAAGAACGAAGGGGAAATTTGGATTTCGAAACAAAAAAGGGAGGGGTGCAACACGAGGACTTCCCAGGGGGTCACCCATCCTAGTACTACTCTCGCCCAAGCACGCTTAACTTCGGAGTTCTGATGGGATCCGGTGCATTAGTGCTGGTATGATCGCACCAGCCATGTTCCTTTCGCTTTATTCTTTTAAACTGCCCCGTCCTGTGAAGCAGTGTGGCTTTTCTGGACCCGAATTCATTTTAAGCGTCAATTCAAGAATTTCCCCTCATCCTTTTATTTATTTACTTTTACATTTTTTTCTTGTTGATTTGCACCATTTTTTTTTCCCTCGTCGCGCAACTCTCAATTATCCTGAAATTGATCCTTCACGCTTGCGCTTATACATTTGCGCCGACAACTTTGACCGACGATCCGGGCTTCGATCCAGCCGTACCGTTCCTGACTTGTCTCGCGCCTTCAGATCCGCCTTCATGCTTCGATGAGAAGCAAAATATAAAGCAATCGTTCCGACGGAGCTAAATTACTACAGCATAAAGAACGAAGGGAAAATTTGGATTTCGAAACAAAAAAGGGAGGGGTGCAACACGAGGATTTCCCAGGGGGTCACCTAGGGGTGTCAACGGGCCGGGTCCGGGCCGGAATTCATTATTCCGGACCCGGACCCGGAGCCGACCCGTTTACCCGACGGGTCTTTTATTCGGTGTTCCGGATCCGGACCCGGCGAGTCTCGGATCCGGGTCGGGTCTACCCGAACAAATTTGCCAAAATTTATAATTTCTAACAAAAAAGAGAAAAAGATATATTTGTAAACTAATTTCTAGCTAATGCAAAGAAAAAACCAAATAAGAAAATAAATCAAATTGATTTTACTCAAATACATCATCCTAATCAAATTATATTGATAATATATATTTTTTATAAATTATTAAATCATTTATATCCGGATCCGGGTCTAATACGGGTCGGAATACTATATTCCGTATCCGACCCGTTTTTTTGTTTGAAAAAACGGATCCGGATCCGGATAACGGAATTAAATCCCTACCCATACCCGCAAAAATTTCAGGGATCCGATCCGGATCCGGGTGTAGACCCGACCCGTTGACCGGCCTAGGGTCACCCATCCTAGTACTACTGTCGCCCAAGCACGCTTAACTTCGAAGTTCTGATGGGATCCGGTGCATTAGTGCTGGTATGATCGCACCCGCCATGTTCCTTTCGCTTTATTCTTTTAAACTGCCACGTCCTGTGAAGCAGTTTGGCTTTTCTGGACCCGAATTCATTCTAAGCGTCAATTCATGAATTTCCTCTCATCCTTTTATTTATTTACTTTTATATTTTTTTCTTGTTGCTTTGCACCTTTTTTTTCCCTCGTCGCACAACTCTCAATTATCCTGAAATTGATCCTTCACGCTTGCGCTTATGCATTTGCGCCGACAACTTTGACCGACGATCCGGGCTTCGATCCAGCCGTACCGTTCCTGACTTGTCTCGCGCCTTCAGATCCGCCTTCATGCTTCGATGAGAAGCAAAATATAAAGCAATCGTTCCGACGGAGCTAAATTACTACAGCATAAAGAACGAAGGGGAAATTTGGATTTCGAAACAAAAAAGGGAGGGGTGCAACACGAGGATTTCCCAGGGGGTCACCTAGGGGTGTCAACGGGCCGGGTCCGGGCCGGAATTCATTATTCCGGACCCGGACCCGGATCCGACCCGTTTACCCGACGGGTCTTTTATTCTGTGTTCCGGATCCGGACCCGGCGAGTCTCGGATCCGGGTCGGGTCTACCCGAACAAATTTGCCAAAATTTATAATTTCTAACAAAAAAGAGAAAAAAATATATTTGTAAACTAATTTCTAACTAATGCAAAGAAAAAACCAAATAAGAAAATAAATCAAATTGATTTTACTCAAATACATCATCCTAATCAAATTATATTGATAATATATATTTTTTATAAATTATTAAATCATTTATATCCGGATCCGGGTCTAATACGGGTCGGAATACTATATTCCGTATCCGACCCATTTTTTTGTTTGAAAAAACGGATCCGGATCCGGATAACGGAATTAAATCCCTACCCATACCCGAAAAAATTTCAGCGATCCGATCCGGATCCGGGTCTAGACCCGACCCGTTGACAGGCCTAGGGTCACCCATCCTAGTACTACTGTCGCCCAAGCACGCTTAACTTCGGAGTTCTGATGGGATCCGGTGCATTAGTGCTGGTATGATCGCACCCGCCATGTTTCTTTCGCTTTATTCTTTTAAACTGCCACGTCCTGTGAAGCAGTTTGGCTTTTCTGGACCCGAATTCATTTTAAGCGTCAATTCAAGAATTTCCCCTCATCCTTTTATTTATTTACTTTTACATTTTTTTCTTGTTGATTTGCACCATTTTTTTTTCCCTCGTCGCGCAACTCTCAATTATTCTGAAATTGATCCTTCACGCTTGCACTTATACATTTGCGCCGACAACTTTGACCGACGATCCGGGCTTCGATCCAGCCGTACCGTTCCTGACTTGTCTCGCGCCTTCAGATCCGCCTTCATGCTTCGATAAGAAGCAAAATATAAAGCAATCGTTCCGACGGAGCTAAATTACTACAGCATAAAGAACGAAGGGGAAATTTGGATTTCGAAACAAAAAAGGGAGGGGTGCAACACGAGGACTTCCCAGGGGGTCACCCATCCTAGTACTACTCTCGCCCAAGCATGCTTAACTTCGGAGTTCTGATGGGATCCGGTGCATTAGTGCTGGTATGATCGCACCCACCATGTTCCTTTCGCTTTATTCTTTTAAACTGCCCCGTCCTGTGAAGCAGTGTGGCTTTTCTGGACCCGAATTCATTTTAAGCGTCAATTCAAGAATTTCCCCTCATCCTTTTATTTATTTACTTTTACATTTTTTTCTTGTTGATTTGCACCATTTTTTTTTCCCTCGTCGCGCAACTCTCAATTATTCTGAAATTGATCCTTCACGCTTGCACTTATACATTTGCGCCGACAACTTTGACCGACGATCCGGGTTTCGATCCAGCCGTACCGTTCCTGACTTGTCTCGCGCCTTCAGATCCGCCTTCATGCTTCGATGAGAAGCAAAATATAAAGCAATCGTTCCGACGGAGCTAAATTACTACAGCATAAAGAACGAAGGGGAAATTTGGATTTCGAAACAAAAAAGGGAGGGGTGCAACACGAGGATTTCCCAGGTGGTCACCTAGGGGTGTCAACGGGCCGGGTCCGGGCCGGAATTCATTATTCCGGACCCGGACCCGGAGCCGACCCGTTTACCCGACGGGTCTTTTATTCGGTGTTCCGGATCCGGACCCGGCGAGTCTCGGATCCGGGTCGGGTCTACCCGAACAAATTTGCCAAAATTTATAATTTCTAACAAAAAAGAGAAAAAGATATATTTGTAAACTAATTTCTAGCTAATGCAAAGAAAAAACCAAATAAGAAAATAAATCAAATTGATTTTACTCAAATACATCATCCTAATCAAATTATATTGATAATATATATTTTTTATAAATTATTAAATCATTTATATCCGAATCCGGGTCTAATACGGGTCGGAATACTATATTCCGTATCCGACCCGTTTTTTTGTTTGAAAAAACGGATCCGGATCCGGATAACGGAATTAAATCCCTACCCATACCCGCAAAAATTTCAGGGATCCGATCCGGATCCGGGTGTAGACCCGACCCGTTGACCGGCCTAGGGTCACCCATCCTAGTACTACTGTCGCCCAAGCACGCTTAACTTCGAAGTTCTGATGGGATCCGGTGCATTAGTGCTGGTATGATCGCACCCGCCATGTTCCTTTCGCTTTATTCTTTTAAACTGCCACGTCCTGTGAAGCAGTTTGGCTTTTCTGGACCCGAATTCATTCTAAGCGTCAATTCATGAATTTCCTCTCATCCTTTTATTTATTTACTTTTATATTTTTTTCTTGTTGCTTTGCACCTTTTTTTTCCCTCGTCGCACAACTCTCAATTATCCTGAAATTGATCCTTCACGCTTGCGCTTATGCATTTGCGCCGACAACTTTGACCGACGATCCGGGCTTCGATCCAGCCGTACCGTTCCTGACTTGTCTCGCGCCTTCAGATCCGCCTTCATGCTTCGATGAGAAGCAAAATATAAAGCAATCGTTCCGACGGAGCTAAATTACTACAGCATAAAGAACGAAGGGAAAATTTGGATTTCGAAACAAAAAAGGGAGGGGTGCAACACGAGGATTTCCCAGGGGGTCACCTAGGGGTGTCAACGGGCCGGGTCCGGGCCGGAATTCATTATTCCGGACCCGGACCCGGAGCCGACCCGTTTACCCGACGGGTCTTTTATTCGGTGTTCCGGATCCGGACCCGGCGAGTCTCGGATCCGGGTCGGGTCTACCCGAACAAATTTGCCAAAATTTATAATTTCTAACAAAAAAGAGAAAAAGATATATTTGTAAACAAATTTCTAGCTAATGCAAAGAAAAAACCAAATAAGAAAATAAATCAAATTGATTTTACTCAAATACATCATCCTAATCAAATTATATTGATAATATATATTTTTTATAAATTATTAAATCATTTATATCCGGATCCGGGTCTAATACGGGTCGGAATACTATATTCCGTATCCGACCCGTTTTTTTGTTTGAAAAAACGGATCCGGATCCGGATAACGGAATTAAATCCCTACCCATACCCGCAAAAATTTCAGGGATCCGATCCGGATCCGGGTGTAGACCCGACCCGTTGACAGGCCTAGGGTCACCCATCCTAGTACTACTGTCGCCCAAGCACGCTTAACTTCGAAGTTCTGATGGGATCTGGTGCATTAGTGCTGGTATGATCGCACCCGCCATGTTCCTTTCGCTTTATTCTTTTAAACTGCCACGTCCTGTGAAGCAGTTTGGCTTTTCTGGACCCGAATTCATTCTAAGCGTCAATTCATGAATTTCCTCTCATCCTTTTATTTATTTACTTTTATATTTTTTTCTTGTTGCTTTGCACCTTTTTTTTCCCTCGTCGCACAACTCTCAATTATCCTGAAATTGATCCTTCACGCTTGCGCTTATACATTTGCGCCGACAACTTTGACCGACGATCCGGGCTTCGATCCAGCCGTACCGTTCCTGACTTGTCTCGCGCCTTCAGATCCGCCTTCATGCTTCGATGAGAAGCAAAATATAAAGCAATCGTTCCGACGGAGCTAAATTACTACAGCATAAAGAACGAAGGGGAAATTTGGATTTCGAAACAAAAAAGGGAGGGGTGCAACACGAGGACTTCCCAGGGGGTCACCCATCCTAGTACTACTCTCGCCCAAGCATGCTTAACTTCGGAGTTCTGATGGGATCCGGTGCATTAGTGCTGGTATGATCGCACCCACCATGTTCCTTTCGCTTTATTCTTTTAAACTGCCCCGTCCTGTGAAGCAGTGTGGCTTTTCTGGACCCGAATTCATTTTAAGCGTCAATTCAAGAATTTCCCCTCATCCTTTTATTTATTTACTTTTACATTTTTTTCTTGTTGATTTGCACCATTTTTTTTTCCCTCGTCGCGCAACTCTCAATTATTCTGAAATTGATCCTTCACGCTTGCACTTATACATTTGCGCCGACAACTTTGACCGACGATCCGGGTTTCGATCCAGCCGTACCGTTCCTGACTTGTCTCGCGCCTTCAGATCCGCCTTCATGCTTCGATGAGAAGCAAAATATAAAGCAATCGTTCCGACGGAGCTAAATTACTACAGCATAAAGAACGAAGGGGAAATTTGGATTTCGAAACAAAAAAGGGAGGGGTGCAACACGAGGATTTCCCAGGGGGTCACCTAGGGGTGTCAACGGGCCGGGTCCGGGCCGGAATTCATTATTCCGGACCCGGACCCGGATCCGACCCGTTTACCCGACGGGTCTTTTATTCTGTGTTCCGGATCCGGACCCGGCGAGTCTCGGATCCGGGTCGGGTCTACCCGAACAAATTTGCCAAAATTTATAATTTCTAACAAAAAAGAGAAAAAAATATATTTGTAAACTAATTTCTAACTAATGCAAAGAAAAAACCAAATAAGAAAATAAATCAAATTGATTTTACTCAAATACATCATCCTAATCAAATTATATTGATAATATATATTTTTTATAAATTATTAAATCATTTATATCCGGATCCGGGTCTAATACGGGTCGGAATACTATATTCCGTATCCGACCCGTTTTTTTGTTTGAAAAAACGGATCCGGATCCGGATAACGGAATTAAATCCCTACCCATACCCGAAAAAATTTCAGCGATCCGATCCGGATCCGGGTCTAGACCCGACCCGTTGACAGGCCTAGGGTCACCCATCCTAGTACTACTCTCGCCCAAGCATGCTTAACTTCGGAGTTCTGATGGGATCCGGTGCATTAGTGCTGGTATGATCGCACCCACCATGTTCCTTTCGCTTTATTCTTTTAAACTGCCCCGTCCTGTGAAGCAGTGTGGCTTTTCTGGACCCGAATTCATTTTAAGCGTCAATTCAAGAATTTCCCCTCATCCTTTTATTTATTTACTTTTACATTTTTTTCTTGTTGATTTGCACCATTTTTTTTTCCCTCGTCGCGCAACTCTCAATTATTCTGAAATTGATCCTTCACGCTTGCACTTATACATTTGCGCCGACAACTTTGACCGACGATCCGGGTTTCGATCCAGCCGTACCGTTCCTGACTTGTCTCGCGCCTTCAGATCCGCCTTCATGCTTCGATGAGAAGCAAAATATAAAGCAATCGTTCCGACGGAGCTAAATTACTACAGCATAAAGAACGAAGGGGAAATTTGGATTTCGAAACAAAAAAGGGAGAGGTGCAACACGAGGATTTCCCAGGGGGTCACCTAGGGGTGTCAACGGGCCGGGTCCGGGCCGGAATTCATTATTCCGGACCCGGACCCGGATCCGACCCGTTTACCCGACGGGTCTTTTATTCTGTGTTCCGGATCCGGACCCGGCGAGTCTCGGATCCGGGTCGGGTCTACCCGAACAAATTTGCCAAAATTTATAATTTCTAACAAAAAAGAGAAAAAAATATATTTGTAAACTAATTTCTAACTAATGCAAAGAAAAAACCAAATAAGAAAATAAATCAAATTGATTTTACTCAAATACATCATCCTAATCAAATTATATTGATAATATATATTTTTTATAAATTATTAAATCATTTATATCCGGATCCGGGTCTAATACGGGTCGGAATACTATATTCCGTATCCGACCCGTTTTTTTGTTTGAAAAAACGGATCCGGATCCGGATAACGGAATTAAATCCCTACCCATACCCGCAAAAATTTCAGGGATCCGATCCGGATCCGGGTCTAGACCCGACCCGTTGACAGGCCTAGGGTCACCCATCCTAGTACTACTGTCGCCCAAGCACGCTTAACTTCGGAGTTCTGATGGGATCCGGTGCATTAGTGCTGGTATGATCGCACCCGCCATGTTCCTTTCGCTTTATTCTTTTAAACTGCCACGTCCTGTGAAGCAGTTTGGCTTTTCTGGACCCGAATTCATTCTAAGCGTCAATTCATGAATTTCCTCTCATCCTTTTATTTATTTACTTTTATATTTTTTTCTTGTTGCTTTGCACCTTTTTTTTCCCTCGTCGCACAACTCTCAATTATCCTGAAATTGATCCTTCACGCTTGCGCTTATGCATTTGCGCCGACAACTTTGACCGACGATCCGGGCTTCGATCCAGCCGTACCGTTCCTGACTTGTCTCGCGCCTTCAGATCCGCCTTCATGCTTCGATGAGAAGCAAAATATAAAGCAATCGTTCCGACGGAGCTAAATTACTACAGCATAAAGAACGAAGGGAAAATTTGGATTTCGAAACAAAAAAGGGAGGGGTGCAACACGAGGATTTCCCAGGGGGTCACCTAGGGGTGTCAACGGGCCGGGTCCGGGCCGGAATTCATTATTCCGGACCCGGACCCGGAGCCGACCCGTTTACCCGACGGGTCTTTTATTCGGTGTTCCGGATCCGGACCCGGCGAGTCTCGGATCCGGGTCGGGTCTACCCGAACAAATTTGCCAAAATTTATAATTTCTAACAAAAAAGAGAAAAAGATATATTTGTAAACAAATTTCTAGCTAATGCAAAGAAAAAACCAAATAAGAAAATAAATCAAATTGATTTTACTCAAATACATCATCCTAATCAAATTATATTGATAATATATATTTTTTATAAATTATTAAATCATTTATATCCGGATCCGGGTCTAATACGGGTCGGAATACTATATTCCGTATCCGACCCGTTTTTTTGTTTGAAAAAACGGATCCGGATCCGGATAACGGAATTAAATCCCTACCCATACCCGCAAAAATTTCAGGGATCCGATCCGGATCCGGGTGTAGACCCGACCCGTTGACAGGCCTAGGGTCACCCATCCTAGTACTACTGTCGCCCAAGCACGCTTAACTTCGAAGTTCTGATGGGATCTGGTGCATTAGTGCTGGTATGATCGCACCCGCCATGTTCCTTTCGCTTTATTCTTTTAAACTGCCACGTCCTGTGAAGCAGTTTGGCTTTTCTGGACCCGAATTCATTCTAAGCGTCAATTCATGAATTTCCTCTCATCCTTTTATTTATTTACTTTTATATTTTTTTCTTGTTGCTTTGCACCTTTTTTTTCCCTCGTCGCACAACTCTCAATTATCCTGAAATTGATCCTTCACGCTTGCGCTTATACATTTGCGCCGACAACTTTGACCGACGATCCGGGCTTCGATCCAGCCGTACCGTTCCTGACTTGTCTCGCGCCTTCAGATCCGCCTTCATGCTTCGATGAGAAGCAAAATATAAAGCAATCGTTCCGACGGAGCTAAATTACTACAGCATAAAGAACGAAGGGGAAATTTGGATTTCGAAACAAAAAAGGGAGGGGTGCAACACGAGGACTTCCCAGGGGGTCACCCATCCTAGTACTACTCTCGCCCAAGCATGCTTAACTTCGGAGTTCTGATGGGATCCGGTGCATTAGTGCTGGTATGATCGCACCCACCATGTTCCTTTCGCTTTATTCTTTTAAACTGCCCCGTCCTGTGAAGCAGTGTGGCTTTTCTGGACCCGAATTCATTTTAAGCGTCAATTCAAGAATTTCCCCTCATCCTTTTATTTATTTACTTTTACATTTTTTTCTTGTTGATTTGCACCATTTTTTTTTCCCTCGTCGCGCAACTCTCAATTATTCTGAAATTGATCCTTCACGCTTGCACTTATACATTTGCGCCGACAACTTTGACCGACGATCCGGGTTTCGATCCAGCCGTACCGTTCCTGACTTGTCTCGCGCCTTCAGATCCGCCTTCATGCTTCGATGAGAAGCAAAATATAAAGCAATCGTTCCGACGGAGCTAAATTACTACAGCATAAAGAACGAAGGGGAAATTTGGATTTCGAAACAAAAAAGGGAGGGGTGCAACACGAGGATTTCCCAGGGGGTCACCTAGGGGTGTCAACGGGCCGGGTCCGGGCCGGAATTCATTATTCCGGACCCGGACCCGGATCCGACCCGTTTACCCGACGGGTCTTTTATTCTGTGTTCCGGATCCGGACCCGGCGAGTCTCGGATCCGGGTCGGGTCTACCCGAACAAATTTGCCAAAATTTATAATTTCTAACAAAAAAGAGAAAAAAATATATTTGTAAACTAATTTCTAACTAATGCAAAGAAAAAACCAAATAAGAAAATAAATCAAATTGATTTTACTCAAATACATCATCCTAATCAAATTATATTGATAATATATATTTTTTATAAATTATTAAATCATTTATATCCGGATCCGGGTCTAATACGGGTCGGAATACTATATTCCGTATCCGACCCGTTTTTTTGTTTGAAAAAACGGATCCGGATCCGGATAACGGAATTAAATCCCTACCCATACCCGAAAAAATTTCAGCGATCCGATCCGGATCCGGGTCTAGACCCGACCCGTTGACAGGCCTAGGGTCACCCATCCTAGTACTACTCTCGCCCAAGCATGCTTAACTTCGGAGTTCTGATGGGATCCGGTGCATTAGTGCTGGTATGATCGCACCCACCATGTTCCTTTCGCTTTATTCTTTTAAACTGCCCCGTCCTGTGAAGCAGTGTGGCTTTTCTGGACCCGAATTCATTTTAAGCGTCAATTCAAGAATTTCCCCTCATCCTTTTATTTATTTACTTTTACATTTTTTTCTTGTTGATTTGCACCATTTTTTTTTCCCTCGTCGCGCAACTCTCAATTATTCTGAAATTGATCCTTCACGCTTGCACTTATACATTTGCGCCGACAACTTTGACCGACGATCCGGGTTTCGATCCAGCCGTACCGTTCCTGACTTGTCTCGCGCCTTCAGATCCGCCTTCATGCTTCGATGAGAAGCAAAATATAAAGCAATCGTTCCGACGGAGCTAAATTACTACAGCATAAAGAACGAAGGGGAAATTTGGATTTCGAAACAAAAAAGGGAGAGGTGCAACACGAGGATTTCCCAGGGGGTCACCTAGGGGTGTCAACGGGCCGGGTCCGGGCCGGAATTCATTATTCCGGACCCGGACCCGGATCCGACCCGTTTACCCGACGGGTCTTTTATTCTGTGTTCCGGATCCGGACCCGGCGAGTCTCGGATCCGGGTCGGGTCTACCCGAACAAATTTGCCAAAATTTATAATTTCTAACAAAAAAGAGAAAAAAATATATTTGTAAACTAATTTCTAACTAATGCAAAGAAAAAACCAAATAAGAAAATAAATCAAATTGATTTTACTCAAATACATCATCCTAATCAAATTATATTGATAATATATATTTTTTATAAATTATTAAATCATTTATATCCGGATCCGGGTCTAATACGGGTCGGAATACTATATTCCGTATCCGACCCGTTTTTTTGTTTGAAAAAACGGATCCGGATCCGGATAACGGAATTAAATCCCTACCCATACCCGCAAAAATTTCAGGGATCCGATCCGGATCCGGGTCTAGACCCGACCCGTTGACAGGCCTAGGGTCACCCATCCTAGTACTACTGTCGCCCAAGCACGCTTAACTTCGGAGTTCTGATGGGATCCGGTGCATTAGTGCTGGTATGATCGCACCCGCCATGTTCCTTTCGCTTTATTCTTTTAAACTGCCACGTCCTGTGAAGCAGTTTGGCTTTTCTGGACCCGAATTCATTCTAAGCGTCAATTCATGAATTTCCTCTCATCCTTTTATTTATTTACTTTTATATTTTTTTCTTGTTGCTTTGCACCTTTTTTTTCCCTCGTCGCACAACTCTCAATTATCCTGAAATTGGGGTCACCCATCCTAGTACTACTCTCGCCCAAGCACGCTTAACTTCGGAGTTCTGATGGGATCCGGTGCATTAGTGCTGGTATGATCGCACCAGCCATGTTCCTTTCGCTTTATTCTTTTAAACTGCCCCGTCCTGTGAAGCAGTGTGGCTTTTCTGGACCCGAATTCATTTTAAGCGTCAATTCAAGAATTTCCCCTCATCCTTTTATTTATTTACTTTTACATTTTTTTCTTGTTGATTTGCACCATTTTTTTTTCCCTCGTCGCGCAACTCTCAATTATCCTGAAATTGATCCTTCACGCTTGCGCTTATACATTTGCGCCGACAACTTTGACCGACGATCCGGGCTTCGATCCAGCCGTACCGTTCCTGACTTGTCTCGCGCCTTCAGATCCGCCTTCATGCTTCGATGAGAAGCAAAATATAAAGCAATCGTTCCGACGGAGCTAAATTACTACAGCATAAAGAACGAAGGGAAAATTTGGATTTCGAAACAAAAAAGGGAGGGGTGCAACACGAGGATTTCCCAGGGGGTCACCTAGGGGTGTCAACGGGCCGGGTCCGGGCCGGAATTCATTATTCCGGACCCGGACCCGGAGCCGACCCGTTTACCCGACGGGTCTTTTATTCGGTGTTCCGGATCCGGACCCGGCGAGTCTCGGATCCGGGTCGGGTCTACCCGAACAAATTTGCCAAAATTTATAATTTCTAACAAAAAAGAGAAAAAGATATATTTGTAAACTAATTTCTAGCTAATGCAAAGAAAAAACCAAATAAGAAAATAAATCAAATTGATTTTACTCAAATACATCATCCTAATCAAATTATATTGATAATATATATTTTTTATAAATTATTAAATCATTTATATCCGGATCCGGGTCTAATACGGGTCGGAATACTATATTCCGTATCCGACCCGTTTTTTTGTTTGAAAAAACGGATCCGGATCCGGATAACGGAATTAAATCCCTACCCATACCCGCAAAAATTTCAGGGATCCGATCCGGATCCGGGTGTAGACCCGACCCGTTGACCGGCCTAGGGTCACCCATCCTAGTACTACTGTCGCCCAAGCACGCTTAACTTCGAAGTTCTGATGGGATCCGGTGCATTAGTGCTGGTATGATCGCACCCGCCATGTTCCTTTCGCTTTATTCTTTTAAACTGCCACGTCCTGTGAAGCAGTTTGGCTTTTCTGGACCCGAATTCATTCTAAGCGTCAATTCATGAATTTCCTCTCATCCTTTTATTTATTTACTTTTATATTTTTTTCTTGTTGCTTTGCACCTTTTTTTTCCCTCGTCGCACAACTCTCAATTATCCTGAAATTGATCCTTCACGCTTGCGCTTATGCATTTGCGCCGACAACTTTGACCGACGATCCGGGCTTCGATCCAGCCGTACCGTTCCTGACTTGTCTCGCGCCTTCAGATCCGCCTTCATGCTTCGATGAGAAGCAAAATATAAAGCAATCGTTCCGACGGAGCTAAATTACTACAGCATAAAGAACGAAGGGGAAATTTGGATTTCGAAACAAAAAAGGGAGGGGTGCAACACGAGGATTTCCCAGGGGGTCACCTAGGGGTGTCAACGGGCCGGGTCCGGGCCGGAATTCATTATTCCGGACCCGGACCCGGATCCGACCCGTTTACCCGACGGGTCTTTTATTCTGTGTTCCGGATCCGGACCCGGCGAGTCTCGGATCCGGGTCGGGTCTACCCGAACAAATTTGCCAAAATTTATAATTTCTAACAAAAAAGAGAAAAAAATATATTTGTAAACTAATTTCTAACTAATGCAAAGAAAAAACCAAATAAGAAAATAAATCAAATTGATTTTACTCAAATACATCATCCTAATCAAATTATATTGATAATATATATTTTTTATAAATTATTAAATCATTTATATCCGGATCCGGGTCTAATACGGGTCGGAATACTATATTCCGTATCCGACCCATTTTTTTGTTTGAAAAAACGGATCCGGATCCGGATAACGGAATTAAATCCCTACCCATACCCGAAAAAATTTCAGCGATCCGATCCGGATCCGGGTCTAGACCCGACCCGTTGACAGGCCTAGGGTCACCCATCCTAGTACTACTGTCGCCCAAGCACGCTTAACTTCGGAGTTCTGATGGGATCCGGTGCATTAGTGCTGGTATGATCGCACCCGCCATGTTTCTTTCGCTTTATTCTTTTAAACTGCCACGTCCTGTGAAGCAGTTTGGCTTTTCTGGACCCGAATTCATTTTAAGCGTCAATTCAAGAATTTCCCCTCATCCTTTTATTTATTTACTTTTACATTTTTTTCTTGTTGATTTGCACCATTTTTTTTTCCCTCGTCGCGCAACTCTCAATTATTCTGAAATTGATCCTTCACGCTTGCACTTATACATTTGCGCCGACAACTTTGACCGACGATCCGGGCTTCGATCCAGCCGTACCGTTCCTGACTTGTCTCGCGCCTTCAGATCCGCCTTCATGCTTCGATAAGAAGCAAAATATAAAGCAATCGTTCCGACGGAGCTAAATTACTACAGCATAAAGAACGAAGGGGAAATTTGGATTTCGAAACAAAAAAGGGAGGGGTGCAACACGAGGACTTCCCAGGGGGTCACCCATCCTAGTACTACTCTCGCCCAAGCATGCTTAACTTCGGAGTTCTGATGGGATCCGGTGCATTAGTGCTGGTATGATCGCACCCACCATGTTCCTTTCGCTTTATTCTTTTAAACTGCCCCGTCCTGTGAAGCAGTGTGGCTTTTCTGGACCCGAATTCATTTTAAGCGTCAATTCAAGAATTTCCCCTCATCCTTTTATTTATTTACTTTTACATTTTTTTCTTGTTGATTTGCACCATTTTTTTTTCCCTCGTCGCGCAACTCTCAATTATTCTGAAATTGATCCTTCACGCTTGCACTTATACATTTGCGCCGACAACTTTGACCGACGATCCGGGTTTCGATCCAGCCGTACCGTTCCTGACTTGTCTCGCGCCTTCAGATCCGCCTTCATGCTTCGATGAGAAGCAAAATATAAAGCAATCGTTCCGACGGAGCTAAATTACTACAGCATAAAGAACGAAGGGGAAATTTGGATTTCGAAACAAAAAAGGGAGGGGTGCAACACGAGGATTTCCCAGGTGGTCACCTAGGGGTGTCAACGGGCCGGGTCCGGGCCGGAATTCATTATTCCGGACCCGGACCCGGAGCCGACCCGTTTACCCGACGGGTCTTTTATTCGGTGTTCCGGATCCGGACCCGGCGAGTCTCGGATCCGGGTCGGGTCTACCCGAACAAATTTGCCAAAATTTATAATTTCTAACAAAAAAGAGAAAAAGATATATTTGTAAACTAATTTCTAGCTAATGCAAAGAAAAAACCAAATAAGAAAATAAATCAAATTGATTTTACTCAAATACATCATCCTAATCAAATTATATTGATAATATATATTTTTTATAAATTATTAAATCATTTATATCCGAATCCGGGTCTAATACGGGTCGGAATACTATATTCCGTATCCGACCCGTTTTTTTGTTTGAAAAAACGGATCCGGATCCGGATAACGGAATTAAATCCCTACCCATACCCGCAAAAATTTCAGGGATCCGATCCGGATCCGGGTGTAGACCCGACCCGTTGACCGGCCTAGGGTCACCCATCCTAGTACTACTGTCGCCCAAGCACGCTTAACTTCGAAGTTCTGATGGGATCCGGTGCATTAGTGCTGGTATGATCGCACCCGCCATGTTCCTTTCGCTTTATTCTTTTAAACTGCCACGTCCTGTGAAGCAGTTTGGCTTTTCTGGACCCGAATTCATTCTAAGCGTCAATTCATGAATTTCCTCTCATCCTTTTATTTATTTACTTTTATATTTTTTTCTTGTTGCTTTGCACCTTTTTTTTCCCTCGTCGCACAACTCTCAATTATCCTGAAATTGATCCTTCACGCTTGCGCTTATGCATTTGCGCCGACAACTTTGACCGACGATCCGGGCTTCGATCCAGCCGTACCGTTCCTGACTTGTCTCGCGCCTTCAGATCCGCCTTCATGCTTCGATGAGAAGCAAAATATAAAGCAATCGTTCCGACGGAGCTAAATTACTACAGCATAAAGAACGAAGGGAAAATTTGGATTTCGAAACAAAAAAGGGAGGGGTGCAACACGAGGATTTCCCAGGGGGTCACCTAGGGGTGTCAACGGGCCGGGTCCGGGCCGGAATTCATTATTCCGGACCCGGACCCGGAGCCGACCCGTTTACCCGACGGGTCTTTTATTCGGTGTTCCGGATCCGGACCCGGCGAGTCTCGGATCCGGGTCGGGTCTACCCGAACAAATTTGCCAAAATTTATAATTTCTAACAAAAAAGAGAAAAAGATATATTTGTAAACAAATTTCTAGCTAATGCAAAGAAAAAACCAAATAAGAAAATAAATCAAATTGATTTTACTCAAATACATCATCCTAATCAAATTATATTGATAATATATATTTTTTATAAATTATTAAATCATTTATATCCGGATCCGGGTCTAATACGGGTCGGAATACTATATTCCGTATCCGACCCGTTTTTTTGTTTGAAAAAACGGATCCGGATCCGGATAACGGAATTAAATCCCTACCCATACCCGCAAAAATTTCAGGGATCCGATCCGGATCCGGGTGTAGACCCGACCCGTTGACAGGCCTAGGGTCACCCATCCTAGTACTACTGTCGCCCAAGCACGCTTAACTTCGAAGTTCTGATGGGATCCGGTGCATTAGTGCTGGTATGATCGCACCCGCCATGTTCCTTTCGCTTTATTCTTTTAAACTGCCACGTCCTGTGAAGCAGTTTGGCTTTTCTGGACCCGAATTCATTCTAAGCGTCAATTCATGAATTTCCTCTCATCCTTTTATTTATTTACTTTTATATTTTTTTCTTGTTGCTTTGCACCTTTTTTTTCCCTCGTCGCACAACTCTCAATTATCCTGAAATTGATCCTTCACGCTTGCGCTTATGCATTTGCGCCGACAACATTGACCGACGATCCGGGCTTCGATTCAGCCGTACCGTTCCTGACTTGTCTCGCGCCTTCAGATCCGCCTTCATGCTTCGATGAGAAGCAAAATATAAAGCAATCGTTCCGACGGAGCTAAATTACTACAGCATAAAGAACGAAGGGAAAATTTGGATTTCGAAACAAAAAAGGGAGGGGTGCAACACGAGGATTTCCCAGGGGGTCACCTAGGGGTGTCAACGGGCCGGGTCCGGGCCGGAATTCATTATTCCGGACCCGGACCCGGAGCCGACCCGTTTACCCGACGGGTCTTTTATTCGGTGTTCCGGATCCGGACCCGGCGAGTCTCGGATCCGGGTCGGGTCTACCCGAACAAATTTGCCAAAATTTATAATTTCTAACAAAAAAGAGAAAAAGATATATTTGTAAACAAATTTCTAGCTAATGCAAAGAAAAAACCAAATAAGAAAATAAATCAAATTGATTTTACTCAAATACATCATCCTAATCAAATTATATTGATAATATATATTTTTTATAAATTATTAAATCATTTATATCCGGATCCGGGTCTAATACGGGTCGGAATACTATATTCCGTATCCGACCCGTTTTTTTGTTTGAAAAAACGGATCCGGATCCGGATAACGGAATTAAATCCCTACCCATACCCGCAAAAATTTCAGGGATCCGATCCGGATCCGGGTGTAGACCCGACCCGTTGACCGGCCTAGGGTCACCCATCCTAGTACTACTGTCGCCCAAGCACGCTTAACTTCGAAGTTCTGATGGGATCCGGTGCATTAGTGCTGGTATGATCACACCCGCCATGTTCCTTTCGCTTTATTCTTTTAAACTGCCACGTCCTGTGAAGCAGTTTGGCTTTTCTGGACCCGAATTCATTCTAAGCGTCAATTCATGAATTTCCTCTCATCCTTTTATTTATTTACTTTTATATTTTTTTCTTGTTGCTTTGCACCTTTTTTTTCCCTCGTCGCACAACTCTCAATTATCCTGAAATTGATCCTTCACGCTTGCGCTTATGCATTTGCGCCGACAACATTGACCGACGATCCGGGCTTCGATTCAGCCGTACCGTTCCTGACTTGTCTCGCGCCTTCAGATCCGCCTTCATGCTTCGATGAGAAGCAAAATATAAAGCAATCGTTCCGACGGAGCTAAATTACTACAGCATAAAGAACGAAGGGAAAATTTGGATTTCGAAACAAAAAAGGGAGGGGTGCAACACGAGGATTTCCCAGGGGGTCACCTAGGGGTGTCAACGGGCCGGGTCCGGGCCGGAATTCTTTATTCCGGACCCGGACCCGGATCCGACCCGTTTACCCGACGGGTCTTTTATTCGGTGTTCCGGATCCGGACCCGGCGAGTCTCGGATCCGGGTCGGGTCTACCCGAACAAATTTGCCAAAATTTATAATTTCTAACAAAAAAGAGAAAAAGATATATTTGTAAACTAATTTCTAGCTAATGCAAAGAAAAAACCAAATAAGAAAATAAATCAAATTGATTTTACTCAAATACATCATCCTAATCAAATTATATTGATAATATATATTTTTTATAAATTATTAAATCATTTATATCCGGATCCGGGTCTAGTACGGGTCGGAATACTATATTCCGTATCCGACCCGTTTTTTTGTTTGAAAAAACGGATCCGGATCCGGATAACGGAATTAAATCCCTACCCATACCAGCAAAAATTTCAAGGATCCGATCCGGATCCGGGTGTAGACCCGACCCGTTGACCGGCCTAGGGTCACCCATCCTAGTACTACTGTCGCCCAAGCACGCTTAACTTCGAAGTTCTGATGGGATCCGGTGCATTAGTGCTGGTATGATCGCACCCGCCATGTTCCTTTCGCTTTATTCTTTTAAACTGCCACGTCCTGTGAAGCAGTTTGGCTTTTCTGGACCCGAATTCATTCTAAGCGTCAATTCATGAATTTCTTCTCATCCTTTTATTTATTTACTTTTATATTTTTTTCTTGTTGCTTTGCACCTTTTTTTTCCCTCGTCGCACAACTCTCAATTATCCTGAAATTGATCCTTCACGCTTGCGCTTATACATTTGCGCCGACAACTTTGACCGACGATCCGGGCTTCGATCCAGCCGTACCGTTCCTGACTTGTCTCGCGCCTTCAGATCCGCCTTCATGCTTCGATAAGAAGCAAAATATAAAGCAATCGTTCCGACGGAGCTAAATTACTACAGCATAAAGAACGAAGGGGAAATTTGGATTTCGAAACAAAAAAGGGAGGGGTGCAACACGAGGACTTCCCAGGGGGTCACCCATCCTAGTACTACTCTCGCCCAAGCATGCTTAACTTCGGAGTTCTGATGGGATCCGGTGCATTAGTGCTGGTATGATCGCACCCACCATGTTCCTTTCGCTTTATTCTTTTAAACTGCCCCGTCCTGTGAAGCAGTGTGGCTTTTCTGGACCCGAATTCATTTTAAGCGTCAATTCAAGAATTTCCCCTCATCCTTTTATTTATTTACTTTTACATTTTTTTCTTGTTGATTTGCACCATTTTTTTTTCCCTCGTCGCGCAACTCTCAATTATTCTGAAATTGATCCTTCACGCTTGCACTTATACATTTGCGCCGACAACTTTGACCGACGATCCGGGTTTCGATCCAGCCGTACCGTTCCTGACTTGTCTCGCGCCTTCAGATCCGCCTTCATGCTTCGATGAGAAGCAAAATATAAAGCAATCGTTCCGACGGAGCTAAATTACTACAGCATAAAGAACGAAGGGGAAATTTGGATTTCGAAACAAAAAAGGGAGGGGTGCAACACGAGGATTTCCCAGGGGGTCACCTAGGGGTGTCAACGGGCCGGGTCCGGGCCGGAATTCATTATTCCGGACCCGGACCCGGATCCGACCCGTTTACCCGACGGGTCTTTTATTCTGTGTTCCGGATCCGGACCCGGCGAGTCTCGGATCCGGGTCGGGTCTACCCGAACAAATTTGCCAAAATTTATAATTTCTAACAAAAAAGAGAAAAAAATATATTTGTAAACTAATTTCTAACTAATGCAAAGAAAAAACCAAATAAGAAAATAAATCAAATTGATTTTACTCAAATACATCATCCTAATCAAATTATATTGATAATATATATTTTTTATAAATTATTAAATCATTTATATCCGGATCCGGGTCTAATACGGGTCGGAATACTATATTCCGTATCCGACCCGTTTTTTTGTTTGAAAAAACGGATCCGGATCCGGATAACGGAATTAAATCCCTACCCATACCCGAAAAAATTTCAGCGATCCGATCCGGATCCGGGTCTAGACCCGACCCGTTGACAGGCCTAGGGTCACCCATCCTAGTACTACTGTCGCCCAAGCACGCTTAACTTCGGAGTTCTGATGGGATCCGGTGCATTAGTGCTGGTATGATCGCACCCGCCATGTTCCTTTCGCTTTATTCTTTTAAACTGCCACGTCCTGTGAAGCAGTTTGGCTTTTCTGGACCCGAATTCATTCTAAGCGTCAATTCATGAATTTCCTCTCATCCTTTTATTTATTTACTTTTATATTTTTTTCTTGTTGCTTTGCACCTTTTTTTTCCCTCGTCGCACAACTCTCAATTATCCTGAAATTGATCCTTCACGCTTCCGCTTATACATTTGCGCCGACAACTTTGACCGACGATCCGGGCTTCGATCCAGCCGTACCGTTCCTGACTTGTCTCGCGCCTTCAGATCCGCCTTCATGCTTCGATGAGAAGCAAAATATCAAGCAATCGTTCCGACGGAGCTAAATTACTACAGCATAAAGAACGAAGGGGAAATTTGGATTTCGAAACAAAAAAGGGAGGGGTGCAACACGAGGACTTCCCAGGGGGTCACCCATCCTAGTACTACTCTCGCCCAAGCACGCTTAACTTCGGAGTTCTGATGGGATCCGGTGCATTAGTGCTGGTATGATCGCACCCGCCATGTTCCTTTCGCTTTATTCTTTTAAACTGCCCCGTCCTGTGAAGCAGTGTGGCTTTTCTGGACCCGAATTCATTTTAAGCGTCAATTCAAGAATTTCCCCTCATCCTTTTATTTATTTACTTTTACATTTTTTTCTTGTTGATTTGCACCATTTTTTTTTCCCTCGTCGCGCAACTCTCAATTATCCTGAAATTGATCCTTCACGCTTGCGCTTATACATTTGCGCCGACAACTTTGACCGACGATCCGGGCTTCGATCCAGCCGTACCGTTCCTGACTTGTCTCGCGCCTTCAGATCCGCCTTCATGCTTCGATGAGAAGCAAAATATAAAGCAATCGTTCCGACGGAGCTAAATTACTACAGCATAAAGAACGAAGGGAAAATTTGGATTTCGAAACAAAAAAGGGAGGGGTGCAACACGAGGATTTCCCAGGGGGTCACCTAGGGGTGTCAACGGGCCGGGTCCGGGCCGGAATTCATTATTCCGGACCCGGACCCGGAGCCGACCCGTTTACCCGACGGGTCTTTTATTCGGTGTTCCGGATCCGGACCCGGCGAGTCTCGGATCCGGGTCGGGTCTACCCGAACAAATTTGCCAAAATTTATAATTTCTAACAAAAAAGAGAAAAAGATATATTTGTAAACTAATTTCTAGCTAATGCAAAGAAAAAACCAAATAAGAAAATAAATCAAATTGATTTTACTCAAATACATCATCCTAATCAAATTATATTGATAATATATATTTTTTATAAATTATTAAATCATTTATATCCGGATCCGGGTCTAATACGGGTCGGAATACTATATTCCGTATCCGACCCGTTTTTTTGTTTGAAAAAACGGATCCGGATCCGGATAACGGAATTAAATCCCTACCCATACCCGCAAAAATTTCAGGGATCCGATCCGGATCCGGGTGTAGACCCGACCCGTTGACCGGCCTAGGGTCACCCATCCTAGTACTACTGTCGCCCAAGCACGCTTAACTTCGAAGTTCTGATGGGATCCGGTGCATTAGTGCTGGTATGATCACACCCGCCATGTTCCTTTCGCTTTATTCTTTTAAACTGCCACGTCCTGTGAAGCAGTTTGGCTTTTCTGGACCCGAATTCATTCTAAGCGTCAATTCATGAATTTCCTCTCATCCTTTTATTTATTTACTTTTATATTTTTTTCTTGTTGCTTTGCACCTTTTTTTTCCCTCGTCGCACAACTCTCAATTATCCTGAAATTGATCCTTCACGCTTGCGCTTATGCATTTGCGCCGACAACATTGACCGACGATCCGGGCTTCGATTCAGCCGTACCGTTCCTGACTTGTCTCGCGCCTTCAGATCCGCCTTCATGCTTCGATGAGAAGCAAAATATAAAGCAATCGTTCCGACGGAGCTAAATTACTACAGCATAAAGAACGAAGGGAAAATTTGGATTTCGAAACAAAAAAGGGAGGGGTGCAACACGAGGATTTCCCAGGGGGTCACCTAGGGGTGTCAACGGGCCGGGTCCGGGCCGGAATTCTTTATTCCGGACCCGGACCCGGATCCGACCCGTTTACCCGACGGGTCTTTTATTCGGTGTTCCGGATCCGGACCCGGCGAGTCTCGGATCCGGGTCGGGTCTACCCGAACAAATTTGCCAAAATTTATAATTTCTAACAAAAAAGAGAAAAAGATATATTTGTAAACTAATTTCTAGCTAATGCAAAGAAAAAACCAAATAAGAAAATAAATCAAATTGATTTTACTCAAATACATCATCCTAATCAAATTATATTGATAATATATATTTTTTATAAATTATTAAATCATTTATATCCGGATCCGGGTCTAATACGGGTCGGAATACTATATTCCGTATCCGACCCGTTTTTTTGTTTGAAAAAACGGATCCGGATCCGGATAACGGAATTAAATCCCTACCCATACCCGCAAAAATTTCAGGGATCCGATCCGGATCCGGGTGTAGACCCGACCCGTTGACCGGCCTAGGGTCACCCATCCTAGTACTACTGTCGCCCAAGCACGCTTAACTTCGAAGTTCTGATGGGATCCGGTGCATTAGTGCTGGTATGATCGCACCCGCCATGTTCCTTTCGCTTTATTCTTTTAAACTGCCACGTCCTGTGAAGCAGTTTGGCTTTTCTGGACCCGAATTCATTCTAAGCGTCAATTCATGAATTTCCTCTCATCCTTTTATTTATTTACTTTTATATTTTTTTCTTGTTGCTTTGCACCTTTTTTTTCCCTCGTCGCACAACTCTCAATTATCCTGAAATTGATCCTTCACGCTTGCGCTTATGCATTTGCGCCGACAACTTTGACCGACGATCCGGGCTTCGATCCAGCCGTACCGTTCCTGACTTGTCTCGCGCCTTCAGATCCGCCTTCATGCTTCGATGAGAAGCAAAATATAAAGCAATCGTTCCGACGGAGCTAAATTACTACAGCATAAAGAACGAAGGGGAAATTTGGATTTCGAAACAAAAAAGGGAGGGGTGCAACACGAGGATTTCCCAGGGGGTCACCTAGGGGTGTCAACGGGCCGGGTCCGGGCCGGAATTCATTATTCCGGACCCGGACCCGGATCCGACCCGTTTACCCGACGGGTCTTTTATTCTGTGTTCCGGATCCGGACCCGGCGAGTCTCGGATCCGGGTCGGGTCTACCCGAACAAATTTGCCAAAATTTATAATTTCTAACAAAAAAGAGAAAAAAATATATTTGTAAACTAATTTCTAACTAATGCAAAGAAAAAACCAAATAAGAAAATAAATCAAATTGATTTTACTCAAATACATCATCCTAATCAAATTATATTGATAATATATATTTTTTATAAATTATTAAATCATTTATATCCGGATCCGGGTCTAATACGGGTCGGAATACTATATTCCGTATCCGACCCATTTTTTTGTTTGAAAAAACGGATCCGGATCCGGATAACGGAATTAAATCCCTACCCATACCCGAAAAAATTTCAGCGATCCGATCCGGATCCGGGTCTAGACCCGACCCGTTGACAGGCCTAGGGTCACCCATCCTAGTACTACTGTCGCCCAAGCACGCTTAACTTCGGAGTTCTGATGGGATCCGGTGCATTAGTGCTGGTATGATCGCACCCGCCATGTTTCTTTCGCTTTATTCTTTTAAACTGCCACGTCCTGTGAAGCAGTTTGGCTTTTCTGGACCCGAATTCATTTTAAGCGTCAATTCAAGAATTTCCCCTCATCCTTTTATTTATTTACTTTTACATTTTTTTCTTGTTGATTTGCACCATTTTTTTTTCCCTCGTCGCGCAACTCTCAATTATTCTGAAATTGATCCTTCACGCTTGCACTTATACATTTGCGCCGACAACTTTGACCGACGATCCGGGCTTCGATCCAGCCGTACCGTTCCTGACTTGTCTCGCGCCTTCAGATCCGCCTTCATGCTTCGATAAGAAGCAAAATATAAAGCAATCGTTCCGACGGAGCTAAATTACTACAGCATAAAGAACGAAGGGGAAATTTGGATTTCGAAACAAAAAAGGGAGGGGTGCAACACGAGGACTTCCCAGGGGGTCACCCATCCTAGTACTACTCTCGCCCAAGCATGCTTAACTTCGGAGTTCTGATGGGATCCGGTGCATTAGTGCTGGTATGATCGCACCCACCATGTTCCTTTCGCTTTATTCTTTTAAACTGCCCCGTCCTGTGAAGCAGTGTGGCTTTTCTGGACCCGAATTCATTTTAAGCGTCAATTCAAGAATTTCCCCTCATCCTTTTATTTATTTACTTTTACATTTTTTTCTTGTTGATTTGCACCATTTTTTTTTCCCTCGTCGCGCAACTCTCAATTATTCTGAAATTGATCCTTCACGCTTGCACTTATACATTTGCGCCGACAACTTTGACCGACGATCCGGGTTTCGATCCAGCCGTACCGTTCCTGACTTGTCTCGCGCCTTCAGATCCGCCTTCATGCTTCGATGAGAAGCAAAATATAAAGCAATCGTTCCGACGGAGCTAAATTACTACAGCATAAAGAACGAAGGGGAAATTTGGATTTCGAAACAAAAAAGGGAGGGGTGCAACACGAGGATTTCCCAGGTGGTCACCTAGGGGTGTCAACGGGCCGGGTCCGGGCCGGAATTCATTATTCCGGACCCGGACCCGGAGCCGACCCGTTTACCCGACGGGTCTTTTATTCGGTGTTCCGGATCCGGACCCGGCGAGTCTCGGATCCGGGTCGGGTCTACCCGAACAAATTTGCCAAAATTTATAATTTCTAACAAAAAAGAGAAAAAGATATATTTGTAAACTAATTTCTAGCTAATGCAAAGAAAAAACCAAATAAGAAAATAAATCAAATTGATTTTACTCAAATACATCATCCTAATCAAATTATATTGATAATATATATTTTTTATAAATTATTAAATCATTTATATCCGAATCCGGGTCTAATACGGGTCGGAATACTATATTCCGTATCCGACCCGTTTTTTTGTTTGAAAAAACGGATCCGGATCCGGATAACGGAATTAAATCCCTACCCATACCCGCAAAAATTTCAGGGATCCGATCCGGATCCGGGTGTAGACCCGACCCGTTGACCGGCCTAGGGTCACCCATCCTAGTACTACTGTCGCCCAAGCACGCTTAACTTCGAAGTTCTGATGGGATCCGGTGCATTAGTGCTGGTATGATCGCACCCGCCATGTTCCTTTCGCTTTATTCTTTTAAACTGCCACGTCCTGTGAAGCAGTTTGGCTTTTCTGGACCCGAATTCATTCTAAGCGTCAATTCATGAATTTCCTCTCATCCTTTTATTTATTTACTTTTATATTTTTTTCTTGTTGCTTTGCACCTTTTTTTTCCCTCGTCGCACAACTCTCAATTATCCTGAAATTGATCCTTCACGCTTGCGCTTATGCATTTGCGCCGACAACTTTGACCGACGATCCGGGCTTCGATCCAGCCGTACCGTTCCTGACTTGTCTCGCGCCTTCAGATCCGCCTTCATGCTTCGATGAGAAGCAAAATATAAAGCAATCGTTCCGACGGAGCTAAATTACTACAGCATAAAGAACGAAGGGAAAATTTGGATTTCGAAACAAAAAAGGGAGGGGTGCAACACGAGGATTTCCCAGGGGGTCACCTAGGGGTGTCAACGGGCCGGGTCCGGGCCGGAATTCATTATTCCGGACCCGGACCCGGAGCCGACCCGTTTACCCGACGGGTCTTTTATTCGGTGTTCCGGATCCGGACCCGGCGAGTCTCGGATCCGGGTCGGGTCTACCCGAACAAATTTGCCAAAATTTATAATTTCTAACAAAAAAGAGAAAAAGATATATTTGTAAACAAATTTCTAGCTAATGCAAAGAAAAAACCAAATAAGAAAATAAATCAAATTGATTTTACTCAAATACATCATCCTAATCAAATTATATTGATAATATATATTTTTTATAAATTATTAAATCATTTATATCCGGATCCGGGTCTAATACGGGTCGGAATACTATATTCCGTATCCGACCCGTTTTTTTGTTTGAAAAAACGGATCCGGATCCGGATAACGGAATTAAATCCCTACCCATACCCGCAAAAATTTCAGGGATCCGATCCGGATCCGGGTGTAGACCCGACCCGTTGACAGGCCTAGGGTCACCCATCCTAGTACTACTGTCGCCCAAGCACGCTTAACTTCGAAGTTCTGATGGGATCCGGTGCATTAGTGCTGGTATGATCGCACCCGCCATGTTCCTTTCGCTTTATTCTTTTAAACTGCCACGTCCTGTGAAGCAGTTTGGCTTTTCTGGACCCGAATTCATTCTAAGCGTCAATTCATGAATTTCCTCTCATCCTTTTATTTATTTACTTTTATATTTTTTTCTTGTTGCTTTGCACCTTTTTTTTCCCTCGTCGCACAACTCTCAATTATCCTGAAATTGATCCTTCACGCTTGCGCTTATGCATTTGCGCCGACAACATTGACCGACGATCCGGGCTTCGATTCAGCCGTACCGTTCCTGACTTGTCTCGCGCCTTCAGATCCGCCTTCATGCTTCGATGAGAAGCAAAATATAAAGCAATCGTTCCGACGGAGCTAAATTACTACAGCATAAAGAACGAAGGGAAAATTTGGATTTCGAAACAAAAAAGGGAGGGGTGCAACACGAGGATTTCCCAGGGGGTCACCTAGGGGTGTCAACGGGCCGGGTCCGGGCCGGAATTCATTATTCCGGACCCGGACCCGGAGCCGACCCGTTTACCCGACGGGTCTTTTATTCGGTGTTCCGGATCCGGACCCGGCGAGTCTCGGATCCGGGTCGGGTCTACCCGAACAAATTTGCCAAAATTTATAATTTCTAACAAAAAAGAGAAAAAGATATATTTGTAAACAAATTTCTAGCTAATGCAAAGAAAAAACCAAATAAGAAAATAAATCAAATTGATTTTACTCAAATACATCATCCTAATCAAATTATATTGATAATATATATTTTTTATAAATTATTAAATCATTTATATCCGGATCCGGGTCTAATACGGGTCGGAATACTATATTCCGTATCCGACCCGTTTTTTTGTTTGAAAAAACGGATCCGGATCCGGATAACGGAATTAAATCCCTACCCATACCCGCAAAAATTTCAGGGATCCGATCCGGATCCGGGTGTAGACCCGACCCGTTGACCGGCCTAGGGTCACCCATCCTAGTACTACTGTCGCCCAAGCACGCTTAACTTCGAAGTTCTGATGGGATCCGGTGCATTAGTGCTGGTATGATCACACCCGCCATGTTCCTTTCGCTTTATTCTTTTAAACTGCCACGTCCTGTGAAGCAGTTTGGCTTTTCTGGACCCGAATTCATTCTAAGCGTCAATTCATGAATTTCCTCTCATCCTTTTATTTATTTACTTTTATATTTTTTTCTTGTTGCTTTGCACCTTTTTTTTCCCTCGTCGCACAACTCTCAATTATCCTGAAATTGATCCTTCACGCTTGCGCTTATGCATTTGCGCCGACAACATTGACCGACGATCCGGGCTTCGATTCAGCCGTACCGTTCCTGACTTGTCTCGCGCCTTCAGATCCGCCTTCATGCTTCGATGAGAAGCAAAATATAAAGCAATCGTTCCGACGGAGCTAAATTACTACAGCATAAAGAACGAAGGGAAAATTTGGATTTCGAAACAAAAAAGGGAGGGGTGCAACACGAGGATTTCCCAGGGGGTCACCTAGGGGTGTCAACGGGCCGGGTCCGGGCCGGAATTCTTTATTCCGGACCCGGACCCGGATCCGACCCGTTTACCCGACGGGTCTTTTATTCGGTGTTCCGGATCCGGACCCGGCGAGTCTCGGATCCGGGTCGGGTCTACCCGAACAAATTTGCCAAAATTTATAATTTCTAACAAAAAAGAGAAAAAGATATATTTGTAAACTAATTTCTAGCTAATGCAAAGAAAAAACCAAATAAGAAAATAAATCAAATTGATTTTACTCAAATACATCATCCTAATCAAATTATATTGATAATATATATTTTTTATAAATTATTAAATCATTTATATCCGGATCCGGGTCTAGTACGGGTCGGAATACTATATTCCGTATCCGACCCGTTTTTTTGTTTGAAAAAACGGATCCGGATCCGGATAACGGAATTAAATCCCTACCCATACCAGCAAAAATTTCAAGGATCCGATCCGGATCCGGGTGTAGACCCGACCCGTTGACCGGCCTAGGGTCACCCATCCTAGTACTACTGTCGCCCAAGCACGCTTAACTTCGAAGTTCTGATGGGATCCGGTGCATTAGTGCTGGTATGATCGCACCCGCCATGTTCCTTTCGCTTTATTCTTTTAAACTGCCACGTCCTGTGAAGCAGTTTGGCTTTTCTGGACCCGAATTCATTCTAAGCGTCAATTCATGAATTTCTTCTCATCCTTTTATTTATTTACTTTTATATTTTTTTCTTGTTGCTTTGCACCTTTTTTTTCCCTCGTCGCACAACTCTCAATTATCCTGAAATTGATCCTTCACGCTTGCGCTTATACATTTGCGCCGACAACTTTGACCGACGATCCGGGCTTCGATCCAGCCGTACCGTTCCTGACTTGTCTCGCGCCTTCAGATCCGCCTTCATGCTTCGATAAGAAGCAAAATATAAAGCAATCGTTCCGACGGAGCTAAATTACTACAGCATAAAGAACGAAGGGGAAATTTGGATTTCGAAACAAAAAAGGGAGGGGTGCAACACGAGGACTTCCCAGGGGGTCACCCATCCTAGTACTACTCTCGCCCAAGCATGCTTAACTTCGGAGTTCTGATGGGATCCGGTGCATTAGTGCTGGTATGATCGCACCCACCATGTTCCTTTCGCTTTATTCTTTTAAACTGCCCCGTCCTGTGAAGCAGTGTGGCTTTTCTGGACCCGAATTCATTTTAAGCGTCAATTCAAGAATTTCCCCTCATCCTTTTATTTATTTACTTTTACATTTTTTTCTTGTTGATTTGCACCATTTTTTTTTCCCTCGTCGCGCAACTCTCAATTATTCTGAAATTGATCCTTCACGCTTGCACTTATACATTTGCGCCGACAACTTTGACCGACGATCCGGGTTTCGATCCAGCCGTACCGTTCCTGACTTGTCTCGCGCCTTCAGATCCGCCTTCATGCTTCGATGAGAAGCAAAATATAAAGCAATCGTTCCGACGGAGCTAAATTACTACAGCATAAAGAACGAAGGGGAAATTTGGATTTCGAAACAAAAAAGGGAGGGGTGCAACACGAGGATTTCCCAGGGGGTCACCTAGGGGTGTCAACGGGCCGGGTCCGGGCCGGAATTCATTATTCCGGACCCGGACCCGGATCCGACCCGTTTACCCGACGGGTCTTTTATTCTGTGTTCCGGATCCGGACCCGGCGAGTCTCGGATCCGGGTCGGGTCTACCCGAACAAATTTGCCAAAATTTATAATTTCTAACAAAAAAGAGAAAAAAATATATTTGTAAACTAATTTCTAACTAATGCAAAGAAAAAACCAAATAAGAAAATAAATCAAATTGATTTTACTCAAATACATCATCCTAATCAAATTATATTGATAATATATATTTTTTATAAATTATTAAATCATTTATATCCGGATCCGGGTCTAATACGGGTCGGAATACTATATTCCGTATCCGACCCGTTTTTTTGTTTGAAAAAACGGATCCGGATCCGGATAACGGAATTAAATCCCTACCCATACCCGAAAAAATTTCAGCGATCCGATCCGGATCCGGGTCTAGACCCGACCCGTTGACAGGCCTAGGGTCACCCATCCTAGTACTACTGTCGCCCAAGCACGCTTAACTTCGGAGTTCTGATGGGATCCGGTGCATTAGTGCTGGTATGATCGCACCCGCCATGTTCCTTTCGCTTTATTCTTTTAAACTGCCACGTCCTGTGAAGCAGTTTGGCTTTTCTGGACCCGAATTCATTCTAAGCGTCAATTCATGAATTTCCTCTCATCCTTTTATTTATTTACTTTTATATTTTTTTCTTGTTGCTTTGCACCTTTTTTTTCCCTCGTCGCACAACTCTCAATTATCCTGAAATTGATCCTTCACGCTTGCGCTTATACATTTGCGCCGACAACTTTGACCGACGATCCGGGCTTCGATCCAGCCGTACCGTTCCTGACTTGTCTCGCGCCTTCAGATCCGCCTTCATGCTTCGATGAGAAGCAAAATATAAAGCAATCGTTCCGACGGAGCTAAATTACTACAGCATAAAGAACGAAGGGAAAATTTGGATTTCGAAACAAAAAAGGGAGGGGTGCAACACGAGGATTTCCCAGGGGGTCACCTAGGGGTGTCAACGGGCCGGGTCCGGGCCGGAATTCATTATTCCGGACCCGGACCCGGAGCCGACCCGTTTACCCGACGGGTCTTTTATTCGGTGTTCCGGATCCGGACCCGGCGAGTCTCGGATCCGGGTCGGGTCTACCCGAACAAATTTGCCAAAATTTATAATTTCTAACAAAAAAGAGAAAAAGATATATTTGTAAACTAATTTCTAGCTAATGCAAAGAAAAAACCAAATAAGAAAATAAATCAAATTGATTTTACTCAAATACATCATCCTAATCAAATTATATTGATAATATATATTTTTTATAAATTATTAAATCATTTATATCCGGATCCGGGTCTAATACGGGTCGGAATACTATATTCCGTATCCGACCCGTTTTTTTGTTTGAAAAAACGGATCCGGATCCGGATAACGGAATTAAATCCCTACCCATACCCGCAAAAATTTCAGGGATCCGATCCGGATCCGGGTGTAGACCCGACCCGTTGACCGGCCTAGGGTCACCCATCCTAGTACTACTGTCGCCCAAGCACGCTTAACTTCGAAGTTCTGATGGGATCCGGTGCATTAGTGCTGGTATGATCGCACCCGCCATGTTCCTTTCGCTTTATTCTTTTAAACTGCCACGTCCTGTGAAGCAGTTTGGCTTTTCTGGACCCGAATTCATTCTAAGCGTCAATTCATGAATTTCCTCTCATCCTTTTATTTATTTACTTTTATATTTTTTTCTTGTTGCTTTGCACCTTTTTTTTCCCTCGTCGCACAACTCTCAATTATCCTGAAATTGATCATTCACGCTTGCGCTTATGCATTTGCGCCGACAACTTTGACCGACGATCCGGGCTTCGATCCAGCCGTACCGTTCCTGACTTGTCTCGCGCCTTCAGATCCGCCTTCATGCTTCGATGAGAAGCAAAATATAAAGCAATCGTTCCGACGGAGCTAAATTACTACAGCATAAAGAACGAAGGGGAAATTTGGATTTCGAAACAAAAAAGGGAGGGGTGCAACACGAGGATTTCCCAGGGGGTCACCTAGGGGTGTCAACGGGCCGGGTCCGGGCCGGAATTCATTATTCCGGACCCGGACCCGGATCCGACCCGTTTACCCGACGGGTCTTTTATTCTGTGTTCCGGATCCGGACCCGGCGAGTCTCGGATCCGGGTCGGGTCTACCCGAACAAATTTGCCAAAATTTATAATTTCTAACAAAAAAGAGAAAAAAATATATTTGTAAACTAATTTCTAACTAATGCAAAGAAAAAACCAAATAAGAAAATAAATCAAATTGATTTTACTCAAATACATCATCCTAATCAAATTATATTGATAATATATATTTTTTATAAATTATTAAATCATTTATATCCGGATCCGGGTCTAATACGGGTCGGAATACTATATTCCGTATCCGACCCATTTTTTTGTTTGAAAAAACGGATCCGGATCCGGATAACGGAATTAAATCCCTACCCATACCCGAAAAAATTTCAGCGATCCGATCCGGATCCGGGTCTAGACCCGACCCGTTGACAGGCCTAGGGTCACCCATCCTAGTACTACTGTCGCCCAAGCACGCTTAACTTCGGAGTTCTGATGGGATCCGGTGCATTAGTGCTGGTATGATCGCACCCGCCATGTTTCTTTCGCTTTATTCTTTTAAACTGCCACGTCCTGTGAAGCAGTTTGGCTTTTCTGGACCCGAATTCATTTTAAGCGTCAATTCAAGAATTTCCCCTCATCCTTTTATTTATTTACTTTTACATTTTTTTCTTGTTGATTTGCACCATTTTTTTTTCCCTCGTCGCGCAACTCTCAATTATTCTGAAATTGATCCTTCACGCTTGCACTTATACATTTGCGCCGACAACTTTGACCGACGATCCGGGCTTCGATCCAGCCGTACCGTTCCTGACTTGTCTCGCGCCTTCAGATCCGCCTTCATGCTTCGATAAGAAGCAAAATATAAAGCAATCGTTCCGACGGAGCTAAATTACTACAGCATAAAGAACGAAGGGGAAATTTGGATTTCGAAACAAAAAAGGGAGGGGTGCAACACGAGGACTTCCCAGGGGGTCACCCATCCTAGTACTACTCTCGCCCAAGCATGCTTAACTTCGGAGTTCTGATGGGATCCGGTGCATTAGTGCTGGTATGATCGCACCCACCATGTTCCTTTCGCTTTATTCTTTTAAACTGCCCCGTCCTGTGAAGCAGTGTGGCTTTTCTGGACCCGAATTCATTTTAAGCGTCAATTCAAGAATTTCCCCTCATCCTTTTATTTATTTACTTTTACATTTTTTTCTTGTTGATTTGCACCATTTTTTTTCCCTCGTCGCGCAACTCTCAATTATTCTGAAATTGATCCTTCACGCTTGCACTTATACATTTGCGCCGACAACTTTGACCGACGATCCGGGTTTCGATCCAGCCGTACCGTTCCTGACTTGTCTCGCGCCTTCAGATCCGCCTTCATGCTTCGATGAGAAGCAAAATATAAAGCAATCGTTCCGACGGAGCTAAATTACTACAGCATAAAGAACGAAGGGGAAATTTGGATTTCGAAACAAAAAAGGGAGGGGTGCAACACGAGGATTTCCCAGGTGGTCACCTAGGGGTGTCAACGGGCCGGGTCCGGGCCGGAATTCATTATTCCGGACCCGGACCCGGAGCCGACCCGTTTACCCGACGGGTCTTTTATTCGGTGTTCCGGATCCGGACCCGGCGAGTCTCGGATCCGGGTCGGGTCTACCCGAACAAATTTGCCAAAATTTATAATTTCTAACAAAAAAGAGAAAAAGATATATTTGTAAACTAATTTCTAGCTAATGCAAAGAAAAAACCAAATAAGAAAATAAATCAAATTGATTTTACTCAAATACATCATCCTAATCAAATTATATTGATAATATATATTTTTTATAAATTATTAAATCATTTATATCCGAATCCGGGTCTAATACGGGTCGGAATACTATATTCCGTATCCGACCCGTTTTTTTGTTTGAAAAAACGGATCCGGATCCGGATAACGGAATTAAATCCCTACCCATACCCGCAAAAATTTCAGGGATCCGATCCGGATCCGGGTGTAGACCCGACCCGTTGACCGGCCTAGGGTCACCCATCCTAGTACTACTGTCGCCCAAGCACGCTTAACTTCGAAGTTCTGATGGGATCCGGTGCATTAGTGCTGGTATGATCGCACCCGCCATGTTCCTTTCGCTTTATTCTTTTAAACTGCCACGTCCTGTGAAGCAGTTTGGCTTTTCTGGACCCGAATTCATTCTAAGCGTCAATTCATGAATTTCCTCTCATCCTTTTATTTATTTACTTTTATATTTTTTTCTTGTTGCTTTGCACCTTTTTTTTCCCTCGTCGCACAACTCTCAATTATCCTGAAATTGATCCTTCACGCTTGCGCTTATGCATTTGCGCCGACAACTTTGACCGACGATCCGGGCTTCGATCCAGCCGTACCGTTCCTGACTTGTCTCGCGCCTTCAGATCCGCCTTCATGCTTCGATGAGAAGCAAAATATAAAGCAATCGTTCCGACGGAGCTAAATTACTACAGCATAAAGAACGAAGGGAAAATTTGGATTTCGAAACAAAAAAGGGAGGGGTGCAACACGAGGATTTCCCAGGGGGTCACCTAGGGGTGTCAACGGGCCGGGTCCGGGCCGGAATTCATTATTCCGGACCCGGACCCGGAGCCGACCCGTTTACCCGACGGGTCTTTTATTCGGTGTTCCGGATCCGGACCCGGCGAGTCTCGGATCCGGGTCGGGTCTACCCGAACAAATTTGCCAAAATTTATAATTTCTAACAAAAAAGAGAAAAAGATATATTTGTAAACAAATTTCTAGCTAATGCAAAGAAAAAACCAAATAAGAAAATAAATCAAATTGATTTTACTCAAATACATCATCCTAATCAAATTATATTGATAATATATATTTTTTATAAATTATTAAATCATTTATATCCGGATCCGGGTCTAATACGGGTCGGAATACTATATTCCGTATCCGACCCGTTTTTTTGTTTGAAAAAACGGATCCGGATCCGGATAACGGAATTAAATCCCTACCCATACCCGCAAAAATTTCAGGGATCCGATCCGGATCCGGGTGTAGACCCGACCCGTTGACAGGCCTAGGGTCACCCATCCTAGTACTACTGTCGCCCAAGCACGCTTAACTTCGAAGTTCTGATGGGATCCGGTGCATTAGTGCTGGTATGATCGCACCCGCCATGTTCCTTTCGCTTTATTCTTTTAAACTGCCACGTCCTGTGAAGCAGTTTGGCTTTTCTGGACCCGAATTCATTCTAAGCGTCAATTCATGAATTTCCTCTCATCCTTTTATTTATTTACTTTTATATTTTTTTCTTGTTGCTTTGCACCTTTTTTTTCCCTCGTCGCACAACTCTCAATTATCCTGAAATTGATCCTTCACGCTTGCGCTTATGCATTTGCGCCGACAACATTGACCGACGATCCGGGCTTCGATTCAGCCGTACCGTTCCTGACTTGTCTCGCGCCTTCAGATCCGCCTTCATGCTTCGATGAGAAGCAAAATATAAAGCAATCGTTCCGACGGAGCTAAATTACTACAGCATAAAGAACGAAGGGAAAATTTGGATTTCGAAACAAAAAAGGGAGGGGTGCAACACGAGGATTTCCCAGGGGGTCACCTAGGGGTGTCAACGGGCCGGGTCCGGGCCGGAATTCATTATTCCGGACCCGGACCCGGAGCCGACCCGTTTACCCGACGGGTCTTTTATTCGGTGTTCCGGATCCGGACCCGGCGAGTCTCGGATCCGGGTCGGGTCTACCCGAACAAATTTGCCAAAATTTATAATTTCTAACAAAAAAGAGAAAAAGATATATTTGTAAACAAATTTCTAGCTAATGCAAAGAAAAAACCAAATAAGAAAATAAATCAAATTGATTTTACTCAAATACATCATCCTAATCAAATTATATTGATAATATATATTTTTTATAAATTATTAAATCATTTATATCCGGATCCGGGTCTAATACGGGTCGGAATACTATATTCCGTATCCGACCCGTTTTTTTGTTTGAAAAAACGGATCCGGATCCGGATAACGGAATTAAATCCCTACCCATACCCGCAAAAATTTCAGGGATCCGATCCGGATCCGGGTGTAGACCCGACCCGTTGACCGGCCTAGGGTCACCCATCCTAGTACTACTGTCGCCCAAGCACGCTTAACTTCGAAGTTCTGATGGGATCCGGTGCATTAGTGCTGGTATGATCACACCCGCCATGTTCCTTTCGCTTTATTCTTTTAAACTGCCACGTCCTGTGAAGCAGTTTGGCTTTTCTGGACCCGAATTCATTCTAAGCGTCAATTCATGAATTTCCTCTCATCCTTTTATTTATTTACTTTTATATTTTTTTCTTGTTGCTTTGCACCTTTTTTTTCCCTCGTCGCACAACTCTCAATTATCCTGAAATTGATCCTTCACGCTTGCGCTTATGCATTTGCGCCGACAACATTGACCGACGATCCGGGCTTCGATTCAGCCGTACCGTTCCTGACTTGTCTCGCGCCTTCAGATCCGCCTTCATGCTTCGATGAGAAGCAAAATATAAAGCAATCGTTCCGACGGAGCTAAATTACTACAGCATAAAGAACGAAGGGAAAATTTGGATTTCGAAACAAAAAAGGGAGGGGTGCAACACGAGGATTTCCCAGGGGGTCACCTAGGGGTGTCAACGGGCCGGGTCCGGGCCGGAATTCTTTATTCCGGACCCGGACCCGGATCCGACCCGTTTACCCGACGGGTCTTTTATTCGGTGTTCCGGATCCGGACCCGGCGAGTCTCGGATCCGGGTCGGGTCTACCCGAACAAATTTGCCAAAATTTATAATTTCTAACAAAAAAGAGAAAAAGATATATTTGTAAACTAATTTCTAGCTAATGCAAAGAAAAAACCAAATAAGAAAATAAATCAAATTGATTTTACTCAAATACATCATCCTAATCAAATTATATTGATAATATATATTTTTTATAAATTATTAAATCATTTATATCCGGATCCGGGTCTAGTACGGGTCGGAATACTATATTCCGTATCCGACCCGTTTTTTTGTTTGAAAAAACGGATCCGGATCCGGATAACGGAATTAAATCCCTACCCATACCAGCAAAAATTTCAAGGATCCGATCCGGATCCGGGTGTAGACCCGACCCGTTGACCGGCCTAGGGTCACCCATCCTAGTACTACTGTCGCCCAAGCACGCTTAACTTCGAAGTTCTGATGGGATCCGGTGCATTAGTGCTGGTATGATCGCACCCGCCATGTTCCTTTCGCTTTATTCTTTTAAACTGCCACGTCCTGTGAAGCAGTTTGGCTTTTCTGGACCCGAATTCATTCTAAGCGTCAATTCATGAATTTCTTCTCATCCTTTTATTTATTTACTTTTATATTTTTTTCTTGTTGCTTTGCACCTTTTTTTTCCCTCGTCGCACAACTCTCAATTATCCTGAAATTGATCCTTCACGCTTGCGCTTATACATTTGCGCCGACAACTTTGACCGACGATCCGGGCTTCGATCCAGCCGTACCGTTCCTGACTTGTCTCGCGCCTTCAGATCCGCCTTCATGCTTCGATAAGAAGCAAAATATAAAGCAATCGTTCCGACGGAGCTAAATTACTACAGCATAAAGAACGAAGGGGAAATTTGGATTTCGAAACAAAAAAGGGAGGGGTGCAACACGAGGACTTCCCAGGGGGTCACCCATCCTAGTACTACTCTCGCCCAAGCATGCTTAACTTCGGAGTTCTGATGGGATCCGGTGCATTAGTGCTGGTATGATCGCACCCACCATGTTCCTTTCGCTTTATTCTTTTAAACTGCCCCGTCCTGTGAAGCAGTGTGGCTTTTCTGGACCCGAATTCATTTTAAGCGTCAATTCAAGAATTTCCCCTCATCCTTTTATTTATTTACTTTTACATTTTTTTCTTGTTGATTTGCACCATTTTTTTTTCCCTCGTCGCGCAACTCTCAATTATTCTGAAATTGATCCTTCACGCTTGCACTTATACATTTGCGCCGACAACTTTGACCGACGATCCGGGTTTCGATCCAGCCGTACCGTTCCTGACTTGTCTCGCGCCTTCAGATCCGCCTTCATGCTTCGATGAGAAGCAAAATATAAAGCAATCGTTCCGACGGAGCTAAATTACTACAGCATAAAGAACGAAGGGGAAATTTGGATTTCGAAACAAAAAAGGGAGGGGTGCAACACGAGGATTTCCCAGGGGGTCACCTAGGGGTGTCAACGGGCCGGGTCCGGGCCGGAATTCATTATTCCGGACCCGGACCCGGATCCGACCCGTTTACCCGACGGGTCTTTTATTCTGTGTTCCGGATCCGGACCCGGCGAGTCTCGGATCCGGGTCGGGTCTACCCGAACAAATTTGCCAAAATTTATAATTTCTAACAAAAAAGAGAAAAAAATATATTTGTAAACTAATTTCTAACTAATGCAAAGAAAAAACCAAATAAGAAAATAAATCAAATTGATTTTACTCAAATACATCATCCTAATCAAATTATATTGATAATATATATTTTTTATAAATTATTAAATCATTTATATCCGGATCCGGGTCTAATACGGGTCGGAATACTATATTCCGTATCCGACCCGTTTTTTTGTTTGAAAAAACGGATCCGGATCCGGATAACGGAATTAAATCCCTACCCATACCCGAAAAAATTTCAGCGATCCGATCCGGATCCGGGTCTAGACCCGACCCGTTGACAGGCCTAGGGTCACCCATCCTAGTACTACTGTCGCCCAAGCACGCTTAACTTCGGAGTTCTGATGGGATCCGGTGCATTAGTGCTGGTATGATCGCACCCGCCATGTTCCTTTCGCTTTATTCTTTTAAACTGCCACGTCCTGTGAAGCAGTTTGGCTTTTCTGGACCCGAATTCATTCTAAGCGTCAATTCATGAATTTCCTCTCATCCTTTTATTTATTTACTTTTATATTTTTTTCTTGTTGCTTTGCACCTTTTTTTTCCCTCGTCGCACAACTCTCAATTATCCTGAAATTGATCCTTCACGCTTCCGCTTATACATTTGCGCCGACAACTTTGACCGACGATCCGGGCTTCGATCCAGCCGTACCGTTCCTGACTTGTCTCGCGCCTTCAGATCCGCCTTCATGCTTCGATGAGAAGCAAAATATCAAGCAATCGTTCCGACGGAGCTAAATTACTACAGCATAAAGAACGAAGGGGAAATTTGGATTTCGAAACAAAAAAGGGAGGGGTGCAACACGAGGACTTCCCAGGGGGTCACCCATCCTAGTACTACTCTCGCCCAAGCACGCTTAACTTCGGAGTTCTGATGGGATCCGGTGCATTAGTGCTGGTATGATCGCACCCGCCATGTTCCTTTCGCTTTATTCTTTTAAACTGCCCCGTCCTGTGAAGCAGTGTGGCTTTTCTGGACCCGAATTCATTTTAAGCGTCAATTCAAGAATTTCCCCTCATCCTTTTATTTATTTACTTTTACATTTTTTTCTTGTTGATTTGCACCATTTTTTTTTCCCTCGTCGCGCAACTCTCAATTATCCTGAAATTGATCCTTCACGCTTGCGCTTATACATTTGCGCCGACAACTTTGACCGACGATCCGGGCTTCGATCCAGCCGTACCGTTCCTGACTTGTCTCGCGCCTTCAGATCCGCCTTCATGCTTCGATGAGAAGCAAAATATAAAGCAATCGTTCCGACGGAGCTAAATTACTACAGCATAAAGAACGAAGGGAAAATTTGGATTTCGAAACAAAAAAGGGAGGGGTGCAACACGAGGATTTCCCAGGGGGTCACCTAGGGGTGTCAACGGGCCGGGTCCGGGCCGGAATTCATTATTCCGGACCCGGACCCGGAGCCGACCCGTTTACCCGACGGGTCTTTTATTCGGTGTTCCGGATCCGGACCCGGCGAGTCTCGGATCCGGGTCGGGTCTACCCGAACAAATTTGCCAAAATTTATAATTTCTAACAAAAAAGAGAAAAAGATATATTTGTAAACTAATTTCTAGCTAATGCAAAGAAAAAACCAAATAAGAAAATAAATCAAATTGATTTTACTCAAATACATCATCCTAATCAAATTATATTGATAATATATATTTTTTATAAATTATTAAATCATTTATATCCGGATCCGGGTCTAATACGGGTCGGAATACTATATTCCGTATCCGACCCGTTTTTTTGTTTGAAAAAACGGATCCGGATCCGGATAACGGAATTAAATCCCTACCCATACCCGCAAAAATTTCAGGGATCCGATCCGGATCCGGGTGTAGACCCGACCCGTTGACCGGCCTAGGGTCACCCATCCTAGTACTACTGTCGCCCAAGCACGCTTAACTTCGAAGTTCTGATGGGATCCGGTGCATTAGTGCTGGTATGATCACACCCGCCATGTTCCTTTCGCTTTATTCTTTTAAACTGCCACGTCCTGTGAAGCAGTTTGGCTTTTCTGGACCCGAATTCATTCTAAGCGTCAATTCATGAATTTCCTCTCATCCTTTTATTTATTTACTTTTATATTTTTTTCTTGTTGCTTTGCACCTTTTTTTTCCCTCGTCGCACAACTCTCAATTATCCTGAAATTGATCCTTCACGCTTGCGCTTATGCATTTGCGCCGACAACATTGACCGACGATCCGGGCTTCGATTCAGCCGTACCGTTCCTGACTTGTCTCGCGCCTTCAGATCCGCCTTCATGCTTCGATGAGAAGCAAAATATAAAGCAATCGTTCCGACGGAGCTAAATTACTACAGCATAAAGAACGAAGGGAAAATTTGGATTTCGAAACAAAAAAGGGAGGGGTGCAACACGAGGATTTCCCAGGGGGTCACCTAGGGGTGTCAACGGGCCGGGTCCGGGCCGGAATTCTTTATTCCGGACCCGGACCCGGATCCGACCCGTTTACCCGACGGGTCTTTTATTCGGTGTTCCGGATCCGGACCCGGCGAGTCTCGGATCCGGGTCGGGTCTACCCGAACAAATTTGCCAAAATTTATAATTTCTAACAAAAAAGAGAAAAAGATATATTTGTAAACTAATTTCTAGCTAATGCAAAGAAAAAACCAAATAAGAAAATAAATCAAATTGATTTTACTCAAATACATCATCCTAATCAAATTATATTGATAATATATATTTTTTATAAATTATTAAATCATTTATATCCGGATCCGGGTCTAGTACGGGTCGGAATACTATATTCCGTATCCGACCCGTTTTTTTGTTTGAAAAAACGGATCCGGATCCGGATAACGGAATTAAATCCCTACCCATACCAGCAAAAATTTCAAGGATCCGATCCGGATCCGGGTGTAGACCCGACCCGTTGACCGGCCTAGGGTCACCCATCCTAGTACTACTGTCGCCCAAGCACGCTTAACTTCGAAGTTCTGATGGGATCCGGTGCATTAGTGCTGGTATGATCGCACCCGCCATGTTCCTTTCGCTTTATTCTTTTAAACTGCCACGTCCTGTGAAGCAGTTTGGCTTTTCTGGACCCGAATTCATTCTAAGCGTCAATTCATGAATTTCTTCTCATCCTTTTATTTATTTACTTTTATATTTTTTTCTTGTTGCTTTGCACCTTTTTTTTCCCTCGTCGCACAACTCTCAATTATCCTGAAATTGATCCTTCACGCTTGCGCTTATACATTTGCGCCGACAACTTTGACCGACGATCCGGGCTTCGATCCAGCCGTACCGTTCCTGACTTGTCTCGCGCCTTCAGATCCGCCTTCATGCTTCGATAAGAAGCAAAATATAAAGCAATCGTTCCGACGGAGCTAAATTACTACAGCATAAAGAACGAAGGGGAAATTTGGATTTCGAAACAAAAAAGGGAGGGGTGCAACACGAGGACTTCCCAGGGGGTCACCCATCCTAGTACTACTCTCGCCCAAGCATGCTTAACTTCGGAGTTCTGATGGGATCCGGTGCATTAGTGCTGGTATGATCGCACCCACCATGTTCCTTTCGCTTTATTCTTTTAAACTGCCCCGTCCTGTGAAGCAGTGTGGCTTTTCTGGACCCGAATTCATTTTAAGCGTCAATTCAAGAATTTCCCCTCATCCTTTTATTTATTTACTTTTACATTTTTTTCTTGTTGATTTGCACCATTTTTTTTTCCCTCGTCGCGCAACTCTCAATTATTCTGAAATTGATCCTTCACGCTTGCACTTATACATTTGCGCCGACAACTTTGACCGACGATCCGGGTTTCGATCCAGCCGTACCGTTCCTGACTTGTCTCGCGCCTTCAGATCCGCCTTCATGCTTCGATGAGAAGCAAAATATAAAGCAATCGTTCCGACGGAGCTAAATTACTACAGCATAAAGAACGAAGGGGAAATTTGGATTTCGAAACAAAAAAGGGAGGGGTGCAACACGAGGATTTCCCAGGGGGTCACCTAGGGGTGTCAACGGGCCGGGTCCGGGCCGGAATTCATTATTCCGGACCCGGACCCGGATCCGACCCGTTTACCCGACGGGTCTTTTATTCTGTGTTCCGGATCCGGACCCGGCGAGTCTCGGATCCGGGTCGGGTCTACCCGAACAAATTTGCCAAAATTTATAATTTCTAACAAAAAAGAGAAAAAAATATATTTGTAAACTAATTTCTAACTAATGCAAAGAAAAAACCAAATAAGAAAATAAATCAAATTGATTTTACTCAAATACATCATCCTAATCAAATTATATTGATAATATATATTTTTTATAAATTATTAAATCATTTATATCCGGATCCGGGTCTAATACGGGTCGGAATACTATATTCCGTATCCGACCCGTTTTTTTGTTTGAAAAAACGGATCCGGATCCGGATAACGGAATTAAATCCCTACCCATACCCGAAAAAATTTCAGCGATCCGATCCGGATCCGGGTCTAGACCCGACCCGTTGACAGGCCTAGGGTCACCCATCCTAGTACTACTGTCGCCCAAGCACGCTTAACTTCGGAGTTCTGATGGGATCCGGTGCATTAGTGCTGGTATGATCGCACCCGCCATGTTCCTTTCGCTTTATTCTTTTAAACTGCCACGTCCTGTGAAGCAGTTTGGCTTTTCTGGACCCGAATTCATTCTAAGCGTCAATTCATGAATTTCCTCTCATCCTTTTATTTATTTACTTTTATATTTTTTTCTTGTTGCTTTGCACCTTTTTTTTCCCTCGTCGCACAACTCTCAATTATCCTGAAATTGATCCTTCACGCTTCCGCTTATACATTTGCGCCGACAACTTTGACCGACGATCCGGGCTTCGATCCAGCCGTACCGTTCCTGACTTGTCTCGCGCCTTCAGATCCGCCTTCATGCTTCGATGAGAAGCAAAATATCAAGCAATCGTTCCGACGGAGCTAAATTACTACAGCATAAAGAACGAAGGGGAAATTTGGATTTCGAAACAAAAAAGGGAGGGGTGCAACACGAGGACTTCCCAGGGGGTCACCCATCCTAGTACTACTCTCGCCCAAGCACGCTTAACTTCGGAGTTCTGATGGGATCCGGTGCATTAGTGCTGGTATGATCGCACCCGCCATGTTCCTTTCGCTTTATTCTTTTAAACTGCCCCGTCCTGTGAAGCAGTGTGGCTTTTCTGGACCCGAATTCATTTTAAGCGTCAATTCAAGAATTTCCCCTCATCCTTTTATTTATTTACTTTTACATTTTTTTCTTGTTGATTTGCACCATTTTTTTTTCCCTCGTCGCGCAACTCTCAATTATCCTGAAATTGATCCTTCACGCTTGCGCTTATACATTTGCGCCGACAACTTTGACCGACGATCCGGGCTTCGATCCAGCCGTACCGTTCCTGACTTGTCTCGCGCCTTCAGATCCGCCTTCATGCTTCGATGAGAAGCAAAATATAAAGCAATCGTTCCGACGGAGCTAAATTACTACAGCATAAAGAACGAAGGGAAAATTTGGATTTCGAAACAAAAAAGGGAGGGGTGCAACACGAGGATTTCCCAGGGGGTCACCTAGGGGTGTCAACGGGCCGGGTCCGGGCCGGAATTCATTATTCCGGACCCGGACCCGGAGCCGACCCGTTTACCCGACGGGTCTTTTATTCGGTGTTCCGGATCCGGACCCGGCGAGTCTCGGATCCGGGTCGGGTCTACCCGAACAAATTTGCCAAAATTTATAATTTCTAACAAAAAAGAGAAAAAGATATATTTGTAAACTAATTTCTAGCTAATGCAAAGAAAAAACCAAATAAGAAAATAAATCAAATTGATTTTACTCAAATACATCATCCTAATCAAATTATATTGATAATATATATTTTTTATAAATTATTAAATCATTTATATCCGAATCCGGGTCTAATACGGGTCGGAATACTATATTCCGTATCCGACCCGTTTTTTTGTTTGAAAAAACGGATCCGGATCCGGATAACGGAATTAAATCCCTACCCATACCCGCAAAAATTTCAGGGATCCGATCCGGATCCGGGTGTAGACCCGACCCGTTGACCGGCCTAGGGTCACCCATCCTAGTACTACTGTCGCCCAAGCACGCTTAACTTCGAAGTTCTGATGGGATCCGGTGCATTAGTGCTGGTATGATCGCACCCGCCATGTTCCTTTCGCTTTATTCTTTTAAACTGCCACGTCCTGTGAAGCAGTTTGGCTTTTCTGGACCCGAATTCATTCTAAGCGTCAATTCATGAATTTCCTCTCATCCTTTTATTTATTTACTTTTATATTTTTTTCTTGTTGCTTTGCACCTTTTTTTTCCCTCGTCGCACAACTCTCAATTATCCTGAAATTGATCCTTCACGCTTGCGCTTATGCATTTGCGCCGACAACTTTGACCGACGATCCGGGCTTCGATCCAGCCGTACCGTTCCTGACTTGTCTCGCGCCTTCAGATCCGCCTTCATGCTTCGATGAGAAGCAAAATATAAAGCAATCGTTCCGACGGAGCTAAATTACTACAGCATAAAGAACGAAGGGGAAATTTGGATTTCGAAACAAAAAAGGGAGGGGTGCAACACGAGGATTTCCCAGGGGGTCACCTAGGGGTGTCAACGGGCCGGGTCCGGGCCGGAATTCATTATTCCGGACCCGGACCCGGATCCGACCCGTTTACCCGACGGGTCTTTTATTCTGTGTTCCGGATCCGGACCCGGCGAGTCTCGGATCCGGGTCGGGTCTACCCGAACAAATTTGCCAAAATTTATAATTTCTAACAAAAAAGAGAAAAAAATATATTTGTAAACTAATTTCTAACTAATGCAAAGAAAAAACCAAATAAGAAAATAAATCAAATTGATTTTACTCAAATACATCATCCTAATCAAATTATATTGATAATATATATTTTTTATAAATTATTAAATCATTTATATCCGGATCCGGGTCTAATACGGGTCGGAATACTATATTCCGTATCCGACCCATTTTTTTGTTTGAAAAAACGGATCCGGATCCGGATAACGGAATTAAATCCCTACCCATACCCGAAAAAATTTCAGCGATCCGATCCGGATCCGGGTCTAGACCCGACCCGTTGACAGGCCTAGGGTCACCCATCCTAGTACTACTGTCGCCCAAGCACGCTTAACTTCGGAGTTCTGATGGGATCCGGTGCATTAGTGCTGGTATGATCGCACCCGCCATGTTTCTTTCGCTTTATTCTTTTAAACTGCCACGTCCTGTGAAGCAGTTTGGCTTTTCTGGACCCGAATTCATTTTAAGCGTCAATTCAAGAATTTCCCCTCATCCTTTTATTTATTTACTTTTACATTTTTTTCTTGTTGATTTGCACCATTTTTTTTTCCCTCGTCGCGCAACTCTCAATTATTCTGAAATTGATCCTTCACGCTTGCACTTATACATTTGCGCCGACAACTTTGACCGACGATCCGGGCTTCGATCCAGCCGTACCGTTCCTGACTTGTCTCGCGCCTTCAGATCCGCCTTCATGCTTCGATAAGAAGCAAAATATAAAGCAATCGTTCCGACGGAGCTAAATTACTACAGCATAAAGAACGAAGGGGAAATTTGGATTTCGAAACAAAAAAGGGAGGGGTGCAACACGAGGACTTCCCAGGGGGTCACCCATCCTAGTACTACTCTCGCCCAAGCATGCTTAACTTCGGAGTTCTGATGGGATCCGGTGCATTAGTGCTGGTATGATCGCACCCACCATGTTCCTTTCGCTTTATTCTTTTAAACTGCCCCGTCCTGTGAAGCAGTGTGGCTTTTCTGGACCCGAATTCATTTTAAGCGTCAATTCAAGAATTTCCCCTCATCCTTTTATTTATTTACTTTTACATTTTTTTCTTGTTGATTTGCACCATTTTTTTTTCCCTCGTCGCGCAACTCTCAATTATTCTGAAATTGATCCTTCACGCTTGCACTTATACATTTGCGCCGACAACTTTGACCGACGATCCGGGTTTCGATCCAGCCGTACCGTTCCTGACTTGTCTCGCGCCTTCAGATCCGCCTTCATGCTTCGATGAGAAGCAAAATATAAAGCAATCGTTCCGACGGAGCTAAATTACTACAGCATAAAGAACGAAGGGGAAATTTGGATTTCGAAACAAAAAAGGGAGGGGTGCAACACGAGGATTTCCCAGGGGGTCACCTAGGGGTGTCAACGGGCCGGGTCCGGGCCGGAATTCATTATTCCGGACCCGGACCCGGATCCGACCCGTTTACCCGACGGGTCTTTTATTCTGTGTTCCGGATCCGGACCCGGCGAGTCTCGGATCCGGGTCGGGTCTACCCGAACAAATTTGCCAAAATTTATAATTTCTAACAAAAAAGAGAAAAAAATATATTTGTAAACTAATTTCTAGCTAATGCAAAGAAAAAACCAAATAAGAAAATAAATCAAATTGATTTTACTCAAATACATCATCCTAATCAAATTATATTGATAATATATATTTTTTATAAATTATTAAATCATTTATATCCGAATCCGGGTCTAATACGGGTCGGAATACTATATTCCGTATCCGACCCGTTTTTTTGTTTGAAAAAACGGATCCGGATCCGGATAACGGAATTAAATCCCTACCCATACCCGCAAAAATTTCAGGGATCCGATCCGGATCCGGGTGTAGACCCGACCCGTTGACCGGCCTAGGGTCACCCATCCTAGTACTACTGTCGCCCAAGCACGCTTAACTTCGAAGTTCTGATGGGATCCGGTGCATTAGTGCTGGTATGATCGCACCCGCCATGTTCCTTTCGCTTTATTCTTTTAAACTGCCACGTCCTGTGAAGCAGTTTGGCTTTTCTGGACCCGAATTCATTCTAAGCGTCAATTCATGAATTTCCTCTCATCCTTTTATTTATTTACTTTTATATTTTTTTCTTGTTGCTTTGCACCTTTTTTTTCCCTCGTCGCACAACTCTCAATTATCCTGAAATTGATCCTTCACGCTTGCGCTTATGCATTTGCGCCGACAACTTTGACCGACGATCCGGGCTTCGATCCAGCCGTACCGTTCCTGACTTGTCTCGCGCCTTCAGATCCGCCTTCATGCTTCGATGAGAAGCAAAATATAAAGCAATCGTTCCGACGGAGCTAAATTACTACAGCATAAAGAACGAAGGGAAAATTTGGATTTCGAAACAAAAAAGGGAGGGGTGCAACACGAGGATTTCCCAGGGGGTCACCTAGGGGTGTCAACGGGCCGGGTCCGGGCCGGAATTCATTATTCCGGACCCGGACCCGGAGCCGACCCGTTTACCCGACGGGTCTTTTATTCGGTGTTCCGGATCCGGACCCGGCGAGTCTCGGATCCGGGTCGGGTCTACCCGAACAAATTTGCCAAAATTTATAATTTCTAACAAAAAAGAGAAAAAGATATATTTGTAAACAAATTTCTAGCTAATGCAAAGAAAAAACCAAATAAGAAAATAAATCAAATTGATTTTACTCAAATACATCATCCTAATCAAATTATATTGATAATATATATTTTTTATAAATTATTAAATCATTTATATCCGGATCCGGGTCTAATACGGGTCGGAATACTATATTCCGTATCCGACCCGTTTTTTTGTTTGAAAAAACGGATCCGGATCCGGATAACGGAATTAAATCCCTACCCATACCCGCAAAAATTTCAGGGATCCGATCCGGATCCGGGTGTAGACCCGACCCGTTGACAGGCCTAGGGTCACCCATCCTAGTACTACTGTCGCCCAAGCACGCTTAACTTCGAAGTTCTGATGGGATCCGGTGCATTAGTGCTGGTATGATCGCACCCGCCATGTTCCTTTCGCTTTATTCTTTTAAACTGCCACGTCCTGTGAAGCAGTTTGGCTTTTCTGGACCCGAATTCATTCTAAGCGTCAATTCATGAATTTCCTCTCATCCTTTTATTTATTTACTTTTATATTTTTTTCTTGTTGCTTTGCACCTTTTTTTTCCCTCGTCGCACAACTCTCAATTATCCTGAAATTGATCCTTCACGCTTGCGCTTATGCATTTGCGCCGACAACATTGACCGACGATCCGGGCTTCGATTCAGCCGTACCGTTCCTGACTTGTCTCGCGCCTTCAGATCCGCCTTCATGCTTCGATGAGAAGCAAAATATAAAGCAATCGTTCCGACGGAGCTAAATTACTACAGCATAAAGAACGAAGGGAAAATTTGGATTTCGAAACAAAAAAGGGAGGGGTGCAACACGAGGATTTCCCAGGGGGTCACCTAGGGGTGTCAACGGGCCGGGTCCGGGCCGGAATTCATTATTCCGGACCCGGACCCGGAGCCGACCCGTTTACCCGACGGGTCTTTTATTCGGTGTTCCGGATCCGGACCCGGCGAGTCTCGGATCCGGGTCGGGTCTACCCGAACAAATTTGCCAAAATTTATAATTTCTAACAAAAAAGAGAAAAAGATATATTTGTAAACAAATTTCTAGCTAATGCAAAGAAAAAACCAAATAAGAAAATAAATCAAATTGATTTTACTCAAATACATCATCCTAATCAAATTATATTGATAATATATATTTTTTATAAATTATTAAATCATTTATATCCGGATCCGGGTCTAATACGGGTCGGAATACTATATTCCGTATCCGACCCGTTTTTTTGTTTGAAAAAACGGATCCGGATCCGGATAACGGAATTAAATCCCTACCCATACCCGCAAAAATTTCAGGGATCCGATCCGGATCCGGGTGTAGACCCGACCCGTTGACCGGCCTAGGGTCACCCATCCTAGTACTACTGTCGCCCAAGCACGCTTAACTTCGAAGTTCTGATGGGATCCGGTGCATTAGTGCTGGTATGATCACACCCGCCATGTTCCTTTCGCTTTATTCTTTTAAACTGCCACGTCCTGTGAAGCAGTTTGGCTTTTCTGGACCCGAATTCATTCTAAGCGTCAATTCATGAATTTCCTCTCATCCTTTTATTTATTTACTTTTATATTTTTTTCTTGTTGCTTTGCACCTTTTTTTTCCCTCGTCGCACAACTCTCAATTATCCTGAAATTGATCCTTCACGCTTGCGCTTATGCATTTGCGCCGACAACATTGACCGACGATCCGGGCTTCGATTCAGCCGTACCGTTCCTGACTTGTCTCGCGCCTTCAGATCCGCCTTCATGCTTCGATGAGAAGCAAAATATAAAGCAATCGTTCCGACGGAGCTAAATTACTACAGCATAAAGAACGAAGGGAAAATTTGGATTTCGAAACAAAAAAGGGAGGGGTGCAACACGAGGATTTCCCAGGGGGTCACCTAGGGGTGTCAACGGGCCGGGTCCGGGCCGGAATTCTTTATTCCGGACCCGGACCCGGATCCGACCCGTTTACCCGACGGGTCTTTTATTCGGTGTTCCGGATCCGGACCCGGCGAGTCTCGGATCCGGGTCGGGTCTACCCGAACAAATTTGCCAAAATTTATAATTTCTAACAAAAAAGAGAAAAAAATATATTTGTAAACTAATTTCTAGCTAATGCAAAGAAAAAACCAAATAAGAAAATAAATCAAATTGATTTTACTCAAATACATCATCCTAATCAAATTATATTGATAATATATATTTTTTATAAATTATTAAATCATTTATATCCGAATCCGGGTCTAATACGGGTCGGAATACTATATTCCGTATCCGACCCGTTTTTTTGTTTGAAAAAACGGATCCGGATCCGGATAACGGAATTAAATCCCTACCCATACCCGCAAAAATTTCAGGGATCCGATCCGGATCCGGGTGTAGACCCGACCCGTTGACCGGCCTAGGGTCACCCATCCTAGTACTACTGTCGCCCAAGCACGCTTAACTTCGAAGTTCTGATGGGATCCGGTGCATTAGTGCTGGTATGATCGCACCCGCCATGTTCCTTTCGCTTTATTCTTTTAAACTGCCACGTCCTGTGAAGCAGTTTGGCTTTTCTGGACCCGAATTCATTCTAAGCGTCAATTCATGAATTTCCTCTCATCCTTTTATTTATTTACTTTTATATTTTTTTCTTGTTGCTTTGCACCTTTTTTTTCCCTCGTCGCACAACTCTCAATTATCCTGAAATTGATCCTTCACGCTTGCGCTTATGCATTTGCGCCGACAACTTTGACCGACGATCCGGGCTTCGATCCAGCCGTACCGTTCCTGACTTGTCTCGCGCCTTCAGATCCGCCTTCATGCTTCGATGAGAAGCAAAATATAAAGCAATCGTTCCGACGGAGCTAAATTACTACAGCATAAAGAACGAAGGGAAAATTTGGATTTCGAAACAAAAAAGGGAGGGGTGCAACACGAGGATTTCCCAGGGGGTCACCTAGGGGTGTCAACGGGCCGGGTCCGGGCCGGAATTCATTATTCCGGACCCGGACCCGGAGCCGACCCGTTTACCCGACGGGTCTTTTATTCGGTGTTCCGGATCCGGACCCGGCGAGTCTCGGATCCGGGTCGGGTCTACCCGAACAAATTTGCCAAAATTTATAATTTCTAACAAAAAAGAGAAAAAGATATATTTGTAAACAAATTTCTAGCTAATGCAAAGAAAAAACCAAATAAGAAAATAAATCAAATTGATTTTACTCAAATACATCATCCTAATCAAATTATATTGATAATATATATTTTTTATAAATTATTAAATCATTTATATCCGGATCCGGGTCTAATACGGGTCGGAATACTATATTCCGTATCCGACCCGTTTTTTTGTTTGAAAAAACGGATCCGGATCCGGATAACGGAATTAAATCCCTACCCATACCCGCAAAAATTTCAGGGATCCGATCCGGATCCGGGTGTAGACCCGACCCGTTGACAGGCCTAGGGTCACCCATCCTAGTACTACTGTCGCCCAAGCACGCTTAACTTCGAAGTTCTGATGGGATCCGGTGCATTAGTGCTGGTATGATCGCACCCGCCATGTTCCTTTCGCTTTATTCTTTTAAACTGCCACGTCCTGTGAAGCAGTTTGGCTTTTCTGGACCCGAATTCATTCTAAGCGTCAATTCATGAATTTCCTCTCATCCTTTTATTTATTTACTTTTATATTTTTTTCTTGTTGCTTTGCACCTTTTTTTTCCCTCGTCGCACAACTCTCAATTATCCTGAAATTGATCCTTCACGCTTGCGCTTATGCATTTGCGCCGACAACATTGACCGACGATCCGGGCTTCGATTCAGCCGTACCGTTCCTGACTTGTCTCGCGCCTTCAGATCCGCCTTCATGCTTCGATGAGAAGCAAAATATAAAGCAATCGTTCCGACGGAGCTAAATTACTACAGCATAAAGAACGAAGGGAAAATTTGGATTTCGAAACAAAAAAGGGAGGGGTGCAACACGAGGATTTCCCAGGGGGTCACCTAGGGGTGTCAACGGGCCGGGTCCGGGCCGGAATTCATTATTCCGGACCCGGACCCGGAGCCGACCCGTTTACCCGACGGGTCTTTTATTCGGTGTTCCGGATCCGGACCCGGCGAGTCTCGGATCCGGGTCGGGTCTACCCGAACAAATTTGCCAAAATTTATAATTTCTAACAAAAAAGAGAAAAAGATATATTTGTAAACAAATTTCTAGCTAATGCAAAGAAAAAACCAAATAAGAAAATAAATCAAATTGATTTTACTCAAATACATCATCCTAATCAAATTATATTGATAATATATATTTTTTATAAATTATTAAATCATTTATATCCGGATCCGGGTCTAATACGGGTCGGAATACTATATTCCGTATCCGACCCGTTTTTTTGTTTGAAAAAACGGATCCGGATCCGGATAACGGAATTAAATCCCTACCCATACCCGCAAAAATTTCAGGGATCCGATCCGGATCCGGGTGTAGACCCGACCCGTTGACCGGCCTAGGGTCACCCATCCTAGTACTACTGTCGCCCAAGCACGCTTAACTTCGAAGTTCTGATGGGATCCGGTGCATTAGTGCTGGTATGATCACACCCGCCATGTTCCTTTCGCTTTATTCTTTTAAACTGCCACGTCCTGTGAAGCAGTTTGGCTTTTCTGGACCCGAATTCATTCTAAGCGTCAATTCATGAATTTCCTCTCATCCTTTTATTTATTTACTTTTATATTTTTTTCTTGTTGCTTTGCACCTTTTTTTTCCCTCGTCGCACAACTCTCAATTATCCTGAAATTGATCCTTCACGCTTGCGCTTATGCATTTGCGCCGACAACATTGACCGACGATCCGGGCTTCGATTCAGCCGTACCGTTCCTGACTTGTCTCGCGCCTTCAGATCCGCCTTCATGCTTCGATGAGAAGCAAAATATAAAGCAATCGTTCCGACGGAGCTAAATTACTACAGCATAAAGAACGAAGGGAAAATTTGGATTTCGAAACAAAAAAGGGAGGGGTGCAACACGAGGATTTCCCAGGGGGTCACCTAGGGGTGTCAACGGGCCGGGTCCGGGCCGGAATTCTTTATTCCGGACCCGGACCCGGATCCGACCCGTTTACCCGACGGGTCTTTTATTCGGTGTTCCGGATCCGGACCCGGCGAGTCTCGGATCCGGGTCGGGTCTACCCGAACAAATTTGCCAAAATTTATAATTTCTAACAAAAAAGAGAAAAAGATATATTTGTAAACTAATTTCTAGCTAATGCAAAGAAAAAACCAAATAAGAAAATAAATCAAATTGATTTTACTCAAATACATCATCCTAATCAAATTATATTGATAATATATATTTTTTATAAATTATTAAATCATTTATATCCGGATCCGGGTCTAGTACGGGTCGGAATACTATATTCCGTATCCGACCCGTTTTTTTGTTTGAAAAAACGGATCCGGATCCGGATAACGGAATTAAATCCCTACCCATACCAGCAAAAATTTCAAGGATCCGATCCGGATCCGGGTGTAGACCCGACCCGTTGACCGGCCTAGGGTCACCCATCCTAGTACTACTGTCGCCCAAGCACGCTTAACTTCGAAGTTCTGATGGGATCCGGTGCATTAGTGCTGGTATGATCGCACCCGCCATGTTCCTTTCGCTTTATTCTTTTAAACTGCCACGTCCTGTGAAGCAGTTTGGCTTTTCTGGACCCGAATTCATTCTAAGCGTCAATTCATGAATTTCTTCTCATCCTTTTATTTATTTACTTTTATATTTTTTTCTTGTTGCTTTGCACCTTTTTTTTCCCTCGTCGCACAACTCTCAATTATCCTGAAATTGATCCTTCACGCTTGCGCTTATACATTTGCGCCGACAACTTTGACCGACGATCCGGGCTTCGATCCAGCCGTACCGTTCCTGACTTGTCTCGCGCCTTCAGATCCGCCTTCATGCTTCGATAAGAAGCAAAATATAAAGCAATCGTTCCGACGGAGCTAAATTACTACAGCATAAAGAACGAAGGGGAAATTTGGATTTCGAAACAAAAAAGGGAGGGGTGCAACACGAGGACTTCCCAGGGGGTCACCCATCCTAGTACTACTCTCGCCCAAGCATGCTTAACTTCGGAGTTCTGATGGGATCCGGTGCATTAGTGCTGGTATGATCGCACCCACCATGTTCCTTTCGCTTTATTCTTTTAAACTGCCCCGTCCTGTGAAGCAGTGTGGCTTTTCTGGACCCGAATTCATTTTAAGCGTCAATTCAAGAATTTCCCCTCATCCTTTTATTTATTTACTTTTACATTTTTTTCTTGTTGATTTGCACCATTTTTTTTTCCCTCGTCGCGCAACTCTCAATTATTCTGAAATTGATCCTTCACGCTTGCACTTATACATTTGCGCCGACAACTTTGACCGACGATCCGGGTTTCGATCCAGCCGTACCGTTCCTGACTTGTCTCGCGCCTTCAGATCCGCCTTCATGCTTCGATGAGAAGCAAAATATAAAGCAATCGTTCCGACGGAGCTAAATTACTACAGCATAAAGAACGAAGGGGAAATTTGGATTTCGAAACAAAAAAGGGAGGGGTGCAACACGAGGATTTCCCAGGGGGTCACCTAGGGGTGTCAACGGGCCGGGTCCGGGCCGGAATTCATTATTCCGGACCCGGACCCGGATCCGACCCGTTTACCCGACGGGTCTTTTATTCTGTGTTCCGGATCCGGACCCGGCGAGTCTCGGATCCGGGTCGGGTCTACCCGAACAAATTTGCCAAAATTTATAATTTCTAACAAAAAAGAGAAAAAAATATATTTGTAAACTAATTTCTAACTAATGCAAAGAAAAAACCAAATAAGAAAATAAATCAAATTGATTTTACTCAAATACATCATCCTAATCAAATTATATTGATAATATATATTTTTTATAAATTATTAAATCATTTATATCCGGATCCGGGTCTAATACGGGTCGGAATACTATATTCCGTATCCGACCCGTTTTTTTGTTTGAAAAAACGGATCCGGATCCGGATAACGGAATTAAATCCCTACCCATACCCGAAAAAATTTCAGCGATCCGATCCGGATCCGGGTCTAGACCCGACCCGTTGACAGGCCTAGGGTCACCCATCCTAGTACTACTGTCGCCCAAGCACGCTTAACTTCGGAGTTCTGATGGGATCCGGTGCATTAGTGCTGGTATGATCGCACCCGCCATGTTCCTTTCGCTTTATTCTTTTAAACTGCCACGTCCTGTGAAGCAGTTTGGCTTTTCTGGACCCGAATTCATTCTAAGCGTCAATTCATGAATTTCCTCTCATCCTTTTATTTATTTACTTTTATATTTTTTTCTTGTTGCTTTGCACCTTTTTTTTCCCTCGTCGCACAACTCTCAATTATCCTGAAATTGATCCTTCACGCTTCCGCTTATACATTTGCGCCGACAACTTTGACCGACGATCCGGGCTTCGATCCAGCCGTACCGTTCCTGACTTGTCTCGCGCCTTCAGATCCGCCTTCATGCTTCGATGAGAAGCAAAATATCAAGCAATCGTTCCGACGGAGCTAAATTACTACAGCATAAAGAACGAAGGGGAAATTTGGATTTCGAAACAAAAAAGGGAGGGGTGCAACACGAGGACTTCCCAGGGGGTCACCCATCCTAGTACTACTCTCGCCCAAGCACGCTTAACTTCGGAGTTCTGATGGGATCCGGTGCATTAGTGCTGGTATGATCGCACCCGCCATGTTCCTTTCGCTTTATTCTTTTAAACTGCCCCGTCCTGTGAAGCAGTGTGGCTTTTCTGGACCCGAATTCATTTTAAGCGTCAATTCAAGAATTTCCCCTCATCCTTTTATTTATTTACTTTTACATTTTTTTCTTGTTGATTTGCACCATTTTTTTTTCCCTCGTCGCGCAACTCTCAATTATCCTGAAATTGATCCTTCACGCTTGCGCTTATACATTTGCGCCGACAACTTTGACCGACGATCCGGGCTTCGATCCAGCCGTACCGTTCCTGACTTGTCTCGCGCCTTCAGATCCGCCTTCATGCTTCGATGAGAAGCAAAATATAAAGCAATCGTTCCGACGGAGCTAAATTACTACAGCATAAAGAACGAAGGGAAAATTTGGATTTCGAAACAAAAAAGGGAGGGGTGCAACACGAGGATTTCCCAGGGGGTCACCTAGGGGTGTCAACGGGCCGGGTCCGGGCCGGAATTCATTATTCCGGACCCGGACCCGGAGCCGACCCGTTTACCCGACGGGTCTTTTATTCGGTGTTCCGGATCCGGACCCGGCGAGTCTCGGATCCGGGTCGGGTCTACCCGAACAAATTTGCCAAAATTTATAATTTCTAACAAAAAAGAGAAAAAAATATATTTGTAAACTAATTTCTAGCTAATGCAAAGAAAAAACCAAATAAGAAAATAAATCAAATTGATTTTACTCAAATACATCATCCTAATCAAATTATATTGATAATATATATTTTTTATAAATTATTAAATCATTTATATCCGAATCCGGGTCTAATACGGGTCGGAATACTATATTCCGTATCCGACCCGTTTTTTTGTTTGAAAAAACGGATCCGGATCCGGATAACGGAATTAAATCCCTACCCATACCCGCAAAAATTTCAGGGATCCGATCCGGATCCGGGTGTAGACCCGACCCGTTGACCGGCCTAGGGTCACCCATCCTAGTACTACTGTCGCCCAAGCACGCTTAACTTCGAAGTTCTGATGGGATCCGGTGCATTAGTGCTGGTATGATCGCACCCGCCATGTTCCTTTCGCTTTATTCTTTTAAACTGCCACGTCCTGTGAAGCAGTTTGGCTTTTCTGGACCCGAATTCATTCTAAGCGTCAATTCATGAATTTCCTCTCATCCTTTTATTTATTTACTTTTATATTTTTTTCTTGTTGCTTTGCACCTTTTTTTTCCCTCGTCGCACAACTCTCAATTATCCTGAAATTGATCCTTCACGCTTGCGCTTATGCATTTGCGCCGACAACTTTGACCGACGATCCGGGCTTCGATCCAGCCGTACCGTTCCTGACTTGTCTCGCGCCTTCAGATCCGCCTTCATGCTTCGATGAGAAGCAAAATATAAAGCAATCGTTCCGACGGAGCTAAATTACTACAGCATAAAGAACGAAGGGAAAATTTGGATTTCGAAACAAAAAAGGGAGGGGTGCAACACGAGGATTTCCCAGGGGGTCACCTAGGGGTGTCAACGGGCCGGGTCCGGGCCGGAATTCATTATTCCGGACCCGGACCCGGAGCCGACCCGTTTACCCGACGGGTCTTTTATTCGGTGTTCCGGATCCGGACCCGGCGAGTCTCGGATCCGGGTCGGGTCTACCCGAACAAATTTGCCAAAATTTATAATTTCTAACAAAAAAGAGAAAAAGATATATTTGTAAACAAATTTCTAGCTAATGCAAAGAAAAAACCAAATAAGAAAATAAATCAAATTGATTTTACTCAAATACATCATCCTAATCAAATTATATTGATAATATATATTTTTTATAAATTATTAAATCATTTATATCCGGATCCGGGTCTAATACGGGTCGGAATACTATATTCCGTATCCGACCCGTTTTTTTGTTTGAAAAAACGGATCCGGATCCGGATAACGGAATTAAATCCCTACCCATACCCGCAAAAATTTCAGGGATCCGATCCGGATCCGGGTGTAGACCCGACCCGTTGACAGGCCTAGGGTCACCCATCCTAGTACTACTGTCGCCCAAGCACGCTTAACTTCGAAGTTCTGATGGGATCCGGTGCATTAGTGCTGGTATGATCGCACCCGCCATGTTCCTTTCGCTTTATTCTTTTAAACTGCCACGTCCTGTGAAGCAGTTTGGCTTTTCTGGACCCGAATTCATTCTAAGCGTCAATTCATGAATTTCCTCTCATCCTTTTATTTATTTACTTTTATATTTTTTTCTTGTTGCTTTGCACCTTTTTTTTCCCTCGTCGCACAACTCTCAATTATCCTGAAATTGATCCTTCACGCTTGCGCTTATGCATTTGCGCCGACAACATTGACCGACGATCCGGGCTTCGATTCAGCCGTACCGTTCCTGACTTGTCTCGCGCCTTCAGATCCGCCTTCATGCTTCGATGAGAAGCAAAATATAAAGCAATCGTTCCGACGGAGCTAAATTACTACAGCATAAAGAACGAAGGGAAAATTTGGATTTCGAAACAAAAAAGGGAGGGGTGCAACACGAGGATTTCCCAGGGGGTCACCTAGGGGTGTCAACGGGCCGGGTCCGGGCCGGAATTCATTATTCCGGACCCGGACCCGGAGCCGACCCGTTTACCCGACGGGTCTTTTATTCGGTGTTCCGGATCCGGACCCGGCGAGTCTCGGATCCGGGTCGGGTCTACCCGAACAAATTTGCCAAAATTTATAATTTCTAACAAAAAAGAGAAAAAGATATATTTGTAAACAAATTTCTAGCTAATGCAAAGAAAAAACCAAATAAGAAAATAAATCAAATTGATTTTACTCAAATACATCATCCTAATCAAATTATATTGATAATATATATTTTTTATAAATTATTAAATCATTTATATCCGGATCCGGGTCTAATACGGGTCGGAATACTATATTCCGTATCCGACCCGTTTTTTTGTTTGAAAAAACGGATCCGGATCCGGATAACGGAATTAAATCCCTACCCATACCCGCAAAAATTTCAGGGATCCGATCCGGATCCGGGTGTAGACCCGACCCGTTGACCGGCCTAGGGTCACCCATCCTAGTACTACTGTCGCCCAAGCACGCTTAACTTCGAAGTTCTGATGGGATCCGGTGCATTAGTGCTGGTATGATCACACCCGCCATGTTCCTTTCGCTTTATTCTTTTAAACTGCCACGTCCTGTGAAGCAGTTTGGCTTTTCTGGACCCGAATTCATTCTAAGCGTCAATTCATGAATTTCCTCTCATCCTTTTATTTATTTACTTTTATATTTTTTTCTTGTTGCTTTGCACCTTTTTTTTCCCTCGTCGCACAACTCTCAATTATCCTGAAATTGATCCTTCACGCTTGCGCTTATGCATTTGCGCCGACAACATTGACCGACGATCCGGGCTTCGATTCAGCCGTACCGTTCCTGACTTGTCTCGCGCCTTCAGATCCGCCTTCATGCTTCGATGAGAAGCAAAATATAAAGCAATCGTTCCGACGGAGCTAAATTACTACAGCATAAAGAACGAAGGGAAAATTTGGATTTCGAAACAAAAAAGGGAGGGGTGCAACACGAGGATTTCCCAGGGGGTCACCTAGGGGTGTCAACGGGCCGGGTCCGGGCCGGAATTCTTTATTCCGGACCCGGACCCGGATCCGACCCGTTTACCCGACGGGTCTTTTATTCGGTGTTCCGGATCCGGACCCGGCGAGTCTCGGATCCGGGTCGGGTCTACCCGAACAAATTTGCCAAAATTTATAATTTCTAACAAAAAAGAGAAAAAGATATATTTGTAAACTAATTTCTAGCTAATGCAAAGAAAAAACCAAATAAGAAAATAAATCAAATTGATTTTACTCAAATACATCATCCTAATCAAATTATATTGATAATATATATTTTTTATAAATTATTAAATCATTTATATCCGGATCCGGGTCTAGTACGGGTCGGAATACTATATTCCGTATCCGACCCGTTTTTTTGTTTGAAAAAACGGATCCGGATCCGGATAACGGAATTAAATCCCTACCCATACCAGCAAAAATTTCAAGGATCCGATCCGGATCCGGGTGTAGACCCGACCCGTTGACCGGCCTAGGGTCACCCATCCTAGTACTACTGTCGCCCAAGCACGCTTAACTTCGAAGTTCTGATGGGATCCGGTGCATTAGTGCTGGTATGATCGCACCCGCCATGTTCCTTTCGCTTTATTCTTTTAAACTGCCACGTCCTGTGAAGCAGTTTGGCTTTTCTGGACCCGAATTCATTCTAAGCGTCAATTCATGAATTTCTTCTCATCCTTTTATTTATTTACTTTTATATTTTTTTCTTGTTGCTTTGCACCTTTTTTTTCCCTCGTCGCACAACTCTCAATTATCCTGAAATTGATCCTTCACGCTTGCGCTTATACATTTGCGCCGACAACTTTGACCGACGATCCGGGCTTCGATCCAGCCGTACCGTTCCTGACTTGTCTCGCGCCTTCAGATCCGCCTTCATGCTTCGATAAGAAGCAAAATATAAAGCAATCGTTCCGACGGAGCTAAATTACTACAGCATAAAGAACGAAGGGGAAATTTGGATTTCGAAACAAAAAAGGGAGGGGTGCAACACGAGGACTTCCCAGGGGGTCACCCATCCTAGTACTACTCTCGCCCAAGCATGCTTAACTTCGGAGTTCTGATGGGATCCGGTGCATTAGTGCTGGTATGATCGCACCCACCATGTTCCTTTCGCTTTATTCTTTTAAACTGCCCCGTCCTGTGAAGCAGTGTGGCTTTTCTGGACCCGAATTCATTTTAAGCGTCAATTCAAGAATTTCCCCTCATCCTTTTATTTATTTACTTTTACATTTTTTTCTTGTTGATTTGCACCATTTTTTTTTCCCTCGTCGCGCAACTCTCAATTATTCTGAAATTGATCCTTCACGCTTGCACTTATACATTTGCGCCGACAACTTTGACCGACGATCCGGGTTTCGATCCAGCCGTACCGTTCCTGACTTGTCTCGCGCCTTCAGATCCGCCTTCATGCTTCGATGAGAAGCAAAATATAAAGCAATCGTTCCGACGGAGCTAAATTACTACAGCATAAAGAACGAAGGGGAAATTTGGATTTCGAAACAAAAAAGGGAGGGGTGCAACACGAGGATTTCCCAGGGGGTCACCTAGGGGTGTCAACGGGCCGGGTCCGGGCCGGAATTCATTATTCCGGACCCGGACCCGGATCCGACCCGTTTACCCGACGGGTCTTTTATTCTGTGTTCCGGATCCGGACCCGGCGAGTCTCGGATCCGGGTCGGGTCTACCCGAACAAATTTGCCAAAATTTATAATTTCTAACAAAAAAGAGAAAAAAATATATTTGTAAACTAATTTCTAACTAATGCAAAGAAAAAACCAAATAAGAAAATAAATCAAATTGATTTTACTCAAATACATCATCCTAATCAAATTATATTGATAATATATATTTTTTATAAATTATTAAATCATTTATATCCGGATCCGGGTCTAATACGGGTCGGAATACTATATTCCGTATCCGACCCGTTTTTTTGTTTGAAAAAACGGATCCGGATCCGGATAACGGAATTAAATCCCTACCCATACCCGAAAAAATTTCAGCGATCCGATCCGGATCCGGGTCTAGACCCGACCCGTTGACAGGCCTAGGGTCACCCATCCTAGTACTACTGTCGCCCAAGCACGCTTAACTTCGGAGTTCTGATGGGATCCGGTGCATTAGTGCTGGTATGATCGCACCCGCCATGTTCCTTTCGCTTTATTCTTTTAAACTGCCACGTCCTGTGAAGCAGTTTGGCTTTTCTGGACCCGAATTCATTCTAAGCGTCAATTCATGAATTTCCTCTCATCCTTTTATTTATTTACTTTTATATTTTTTTCTTGTTGCTTTGCACCTTTTTTTTCCCTCGTCGCACAACTCTCAATTATCCTGAAATTGATCCTTCACGCTTCCGCTTATACATTTGCGCCGACAACTTTGACCGACGATCCGGGCTTCGATCCAGCCGTACCGTTCCTGACTTGTCTCGCGCCTTCAGATCCGCCTTCATGCTTCGATGAGAAGCAAAATATCAAGCAATCGTTCCGACGGAGCTAAATTACTACAGCATAAAGAACGAAGGGGAAATTTGGATTTCGAAACAAAAAAGGGAGGGGTGCAACACGAGGACTTCCCAGGGGGTCACCCATCCTAGTACTACTCTCGCCCAAGCACGCTTAACTTCGGAGTTCTGATGGGATCCGGTGCATTAGTGCTGGTATGATCGCACCCGCCATGTTCCTTTCGCTTTATTCTTTTAAACTGCCCCGTCCTGTGAAGCAGTGTGGCTTTTCTGGACCCGAATTCATTTTAAGCGTCAATTCAAGAATTTCCCCTCATCCTTTTATTTATTTACTTTTACATTTTTTTCTTGTTGATTTGCACCATTTTTTTTTCCCTCGTCGCGCAACTCTCAATTATCCTGAAATTGATCCTTCACGCTTGCGCTTATACATTTGCGCCGACAACTTTGACCGACGATCCGGGCTTCGATCCAGCCGTACCGTTCCTGACTTGTCTCGCGCCTTCAGATCCGCCTTCATGCTTCGATGAGAAGCAAAATATAAAGCAATCGTTCCGACGGAGCTAAATTACTACAGCATAAAGAACGAAGGGAAAATTTGGATTTCGAAACAAAAAAGGGAGGGGTGCAACACGAGGATTTCCCAGGGGGTCACCTAGGGGTGTCAACGGGCCGGGTCCGGGCCGGAATTCATTATTCCGGACCCGGACCCGGAGCCGACCCGTTTACCCGACGGGTCTTTTATTCGGTGTTCCGGATCCGGACCCGGCGAGTCTCGGATCCGGGTCGGGTCTACCCGAACAAATTTGCCAAAATTTATAATTTCTAACAAAAAAGAGAAAAAGATATATTTGTAAACTAATTTCTAGCTAATGCAAAGAAAAAACCAAATAAGAAAATAAATCAAATTGATTTTACTCAAATACATCATCCTAATCAAATTATATTGATAATATATATTTTTTATAAATTATTAAATCATTTATATCCGAATCCGGGTCTAATACGGGTCGGAATACTATATTCCGTATCCGACCCGTTTTTTTGTTTGAAAAAACGGATCCGGATCCGGATAACGGAATTAAATCCCTACCCATACCCGCAAAAATTTCAGGGATCCGATCCGGATCCGGGTGTAGACCCGACCCGTTGACCGGCCTAGGGTCACCCATCCTAGTACTACTGTCGCCCAAGCACGCTTAACTTCGAAGTTCTGATGGGATCCGGTGCATTAGTGCTGGTATGATCGCACCCGCCATGTTCCTTTCGCTTTATTCTTTTAAACTGCCACGTCCTGTGAAGCAGTTTGGCTTTTCTGGACCCGAATTCATTCTAAGCGTCAATTCATGAATTTCCTCTCATCCTTTTATTTATTTACTTTTATATTTTTTTCTTGTTGCTTTGCACCTTTTTTTTCCCTCGTCGCACAACTCTCAATTATCCTGAAATTGATCCTTCACGCTTGCGCTTATGCATTTGCGCCGACAACTTTGACCGACGATCCGGGCTTCGATCCAGCCGTACCGTTCCTGACTTGTCTCGCGCCTTCAGATCCGCCTTCATGCTTCGATGAGAAGCAAAATATAAAGCAATCGTTCCGACGGAGCTAAATTACTACAGCATAAAGAACGAAGGGGAAATTTGGATTTCGAAACAAAAAAGGGAGGGGTGCAACACGAGGATTTCCCAGGGGGTCACCTAGGGGTGTCAACGGGCCGGGTCCGGGCCGGAATTCATTATTCCGGACCCGGACCCGGATCCGACCCGTTTACCCGACGGGTCTTTTATTCTGTGTTCCGGATCCGGACCCGGCGAGTCTCGGATCCGGGTCGGGTCTACCCGAACAAATTTGCCAAAATTTATAATTTCTAACAAAAAAGAGAAAAAAATATATTTGTAAACTAATTTCTAACTAATGCAAAGAAAAAACCAAATAAGAAAATAAATCAAATTGATTTTACTCAAATACATCATCCTAATCAAATTATATTGATAATATATATTTTTTATAAATTATTAAATCATTTATATCCGGATCCGGGTCTAATACGGGTCGGAATACTATATTCCGTATCCGACCCATTTTTTTGTTTGAAAAAACGGATCCGGATCCGGATAACGGAATTAAATCCCTACCCATACCCGAAAAAATTTCAGCGATCCGATCCGGATCCGGGTCTAGACCCGACCCGTTGACAGGCCTAGGGTCACCCATCCTAGTACTACTGTCGCCCAAGCACGCTTAACTTCGGAGTTCTGATGGGATCCGGTGCATTAGTGCTGGTATGATCGCACCCGCCATGTTTCTTTCGCTTTATTCTTTTAAACTGCCACGTCCTGTGAAGCAGTTTGGCTTTTCTGGACCCGAATTCATTTTAAGCGTCAATTCAAGAATTTCCCCTCATCCTTTTATTTATTTACTTTTACATTTTTTTCTTGTTGATTTGCACCATTTTTTTTTCCCTCGTCGCGCAACTCTCAATTATTCTGAAATTGATCCTTCACGCTTGCACTTATACATTTGCGCCGACAACTTTGACCGACGATCCGGGCTTCGATCCAGCCGTACCGTTCCTGACTTGTCTCGCGCCTTCAGATCCGCCTTCATGCTTCGATTAGAAGCAAAATATAAAGCAATCGTTCCGACGGAGCTAAATTACTACAGCATAAAGAACGAAGGGGAAATTTGGATTTCGAAACAAAAAAGGGAGGGGTGCAACACGAGGACTTCCCAGGGGGTCACCATCCGCCTTCATGCTTCGATGAGAAGCAAAATATAAAGCAATCGTTCCGACGGAGCTAAATTACTACAGCATAAAGAACGAAGGGAAAATTTGGATTTCGAAACAAAAAAGGGAGGGGTGCAACACGAGGATTTCCCAGGGGGTCACCTAGGGGTGTCAACGGGCCGGATCCGGGCCGGAATTCTTTATTCCGGACCCGGACCCGGATCCGACCCGTTTACCCGACGGGTCTTTTATTCGGTGTTCCGGATCCGGACCCGGCGAGTCTCGGATCCGGGTCGGGTCTACCCGAACAAATTTGCCAAAATTTATAATTTCTAACAAAAAAGAGAATAAGATATATTTGTAAACTAATTTCTAGCTAATGCAAAGAAAAAACCAAATAAGAAAATAAATCAAATTGATTTTACTCAAATACATCATCCTAATCAAATTATATTGATAATATATATTTTTTATAAATTATTAAATCATTTATATCCGGATCCGGGTCTAGTACGGGTCGGAATATTATATTCCGTATCCGACCCGTTTTTTTGTTTGAAAAAACGGATCCGGATCCGGATAACGGAATTAAATCCCTACCCATACCAGCAAAAATTTCAGGGATCCGATCCGGATCCGGGTGTAGACCCGACCCGTTGACCGGCCTAGGGTCACCCATCCTAGTACTACTGTCGCCCAAGCACGCTTAACTTCGAAGTTCTGATGGGATCCGGTGCATTAGTGCTGGTATGATCGCACCCGCCATGTTCCTTTCGCTTTATTCTTTTAAACTGCCACGTCCTGTGAAGCAGTTTGGCTTTTCTGGACCCGAATTCATTCTAAGCGTCAATTCATGAATTTCCTCTCATCCTTTTATTTATTTACTTTTATATTTTTTTCTTGTTGCTTTGCACCTTTTTTTTCCCTCGTCGCACAACTCTCAATTATCCTGAAATTGATCCTTCACGCTTGCGCTTATACATTTGCGCCGACAACTTTGACCGACGATCCGGGCTTCGATCCAGCCGTACCGTTCCTGACTTGTCTCGCGCCTTCAGATCCGCCTTCATGCTTCGATAAGAAGCAAAATATAAAGCAATCGTTCCGACGGAGCTAAATTACTACAGCATAAAGAACGAAGGGGAAATTTGGATTTCGAAACAAAAAAGGGAGGGGTGCAACACGAGGACTTCCCAGGGGGTCACCCATCCTAGTACTACTCTCGCCCAAGCACGCTTAACTTCGGAGTTCTGATGGGATCCGGTGCATTAGTGCTGGTATGATCGCACCCACCATGTTCCTTTCGCTTTATTCTTTTAAACTGCCCCGTCCTGTGAAGCAGTGTGGCTTTTCTGGACCCGAATTCATTTTAAGCGTCAATTCAAGAATTTCCCCTCATCCTTTTATTTATTTACTTTTACATTTTTTTCTTGTTGATTTGCACCATTTTTTTTTCCCTCGTCGCGCAACTCTCAATTATCCTGAAATTGATCCTTCACGCTTGCGCTTATGCATTTGCGCCGACAACATTGACCGACGATCCGGGCTTCGATTCAGCCGTACCGTTCCTGACTTGTCTCGCGCCTTCAGATCCGCCTTCATGCTTCGATGAGAAGCAAAATATAAAGCAATCGTTCCGACGGAGCTAAATTACTACAGCATAAAGAACGAAGGGAAAATTTGGATTTCGAAACAAAAAAGGGAGGGGTGCAACACGAGGATTTCCCAGGGGGTCACCTAGGGGTGTCAACGGGCCGGATCCGGGCCGGAATTCTTTATTCCGGACCCGGACCCGGATCCGACCCGTTTACCCGACGGGTCTTTTATTCGGTGTTCCGGATCCGGACCCGGCGAGTCTCGGATCCGGGTCGGGTCTACCCGAACAAATTTGCCAAAATTTATAATTTCTAACAAAAAAGAGAATAAGATATATTTGTAAACTAATTTCTAGCTAATGCAAAGAAAAAACCAAATAAGAAAATAAATCAAATTGATTTTACTCAAATACATCATCCTAATCAAATTATATTGATAATATATATTTTTTATAAATTATTAAATCATTTATATCCGGATCCGGGTCTAGTACGGGTCGGAATATTATATTCCGTATCCGACCCGTTTTTTTGTTTGAAAAAACGGATCCGGATCCGGATAACGGAATTAAATCCCTACCCATACCAGCAAAAATTTCAGGGATCCGATCCGGATCCGGGTGTAGACCCGACCCGTTGACCGGCCTAGGGTCACCCATCCTAGTACTACTGTCGCCCAAGCACGCTTAACTTCGAAGTTCTGATGGGATCCGGTGCATTAGTGCTGGTATGATCGCACCCGCCATGTTCCTTTCGCTTTATTCTTTTAAACTGCCACGTCCTGTGAAGCAGTTTGGCTTTTCTGGACCCGAATTCATTCTAAGCGTCAATTCATGAATTTCCTCTCATCCTTTTATTTATTTACTTTTATATTTTTTTCTTGTTGCTTTGCACCTTTTTTTTCCCTCGTCGCACAACTCTCAATTATCCTGAAATTGATCCTTCACGCTTGCGCTTATACATTTGCGCCGACAACTTTGACCGACGATCCGGGCTTCGATCCAGCCGTACCGTTCCTGACTTGTCTCGCGCCTTCAGATCCGCCTTCATGCTTCGATAAGAAGCAAAATATAAAGCAATCGTTCCGACGGAGCTAAATTACTACAGCATAAAGAACGAAGGGGAAATTTGGATTTCGAAACAAAAAAGGGAGGGGTGCAACACGAGGACTTCCCAGGGGGTCACCCATCCTAGTACTACTCTCGCCCAAGCACGCTTAACTTCGGAGTTCTGATGGGATCCGGTGCATTAGTGCTGGTATGATCGCACCCGCCATGTTCCTTTCGCTTTATTCTTTTAAACTGCCACGTCCTGTGAAGCAGTTTGGCTTTTCTGGACCCGAATTCATTCTAAGCGTCAATTCATGAATTTCCTCTCATCCTTTTATTTATTTACTTTTATATTTTTTTCTTGTTGCTTTGCACCTTTTTTTTCCCTCGTCGCACAACTCTCAATTATCCTGAAATTGATCCTTCACGCTTGCGCTTATACATTTGCGCCGACAACTTTGACCGACGATCCGGGCTTCGATCCAGCCGTACCGTTCCTGACTTGTCTCGCGCCTTCAGATCCGCCTTCATGCTTCGATGAGAAGCAAAATATAAAGCAATCGTTCCGACGGAGCTAAATTACTACAGCATAAAGAACGAAGGGAAAATTTGGATTTCGAAACAAAAAAGGGAGGGGTGCAACACGAGGATTTCCCAGGGGGTCACCTAGGGGTGTCAACGGGCCGGGTCCGGGCCGGAATTCATTATTCCGGACCCGGACCCGGATCCGACCCGTTTACCCGACGGGTCTTTTATTCTGTGTTCCGGATCCGGACCCGGCGAGTCTCGGATCCGGGTCGGGTCTACCCGAACAAATTTGCCAAAATTTATAATTTCTAACAAAAAAGAGAAAAAAATATATTTGTAAACTAATTTCTAACTAATGCAAAGAAAAAACCAAATAAGAAAATAAATCAAATTGATTTTACTCAAATACATCATCCTAATCAAATTATATTGATAATATATATTTTTTATAAATTATTAAATCATTTATATCCGGATCCGGGTCTAATACGGGTCGGAATACTATATTCCGTATCCGACCCATTTTTTTGTTTGAAAAAACGGATCCGGATCCGGATAACGGAATTAAATCCCTACCCATACCCGAAAAAATTTCAGCGATCCGATCCGGATCCGGGTCTAGACCCGACCCGTTGACAGGCCTAGGGTCACCCATCCTAGTACTACTGTCGCCCAAGCACGCTTAACTTCGGAGTTCTGATGGGATCCGGTGCATTAGTGCTGGTATGATCGCACCCGCCATGTTTCTTTCGCTTTATTCTTTTAAACTGCCACGTCCTGTGAAGCAGTTTGGCTTTTCTGGACCCGAATTCATTCTAAGCGTCAATTCATGAATTTCCTCTCATCCTTTTATTTATTTACTTTTATATTTTTTTCTTGTTGCTTTGCACCTTTTTTTTCCCTCGTCGCACAACTCTCAATTATCCTGAAATTGATCCTTCACGCTTGCGCTTATACATTTGCGCCGACAACTTTGACCGACGATCCGGGCTTCGATCCAGCCGTACCGTTCCTGACTTGTCTCGCGCCTTCAGATCCGCCTTCATGCTTCGATAAGAAGCAAAATATAAAGCAATCGTTCCGACGGAGCTAAATTACTACAGCATAAAGAACGAAGGGGAAATTTGGATTTCGAAACAAAAAAGGGAGGGGTGCAACACGAGGACTTCCCAGTGGGTCACCCATCCTAGTACTACTCTCGCCCAAGCACGCTTAACTTCGGAGTTCTGATGGGATCCGGTGCATTAGTGCTGGTATGATCGCACCCGCCATGTTCCTTTCGCTTTATTCTTTTAAACTGCCCCGTCCTGTGAAGCAGTGTGGCTTTTCTGGACCCGAATTCATTTTAAGCGTCAATTCAAGAATTTCCCCTCATCCTTTTATTTATTTACTTTTACATTTTTTTCTTGTTGATTTGCACCATTTTTTTTCCCTCGTCGCGCAACTCTCAATTATCCTGAAATTGATCCTTCACGCTTGCGCGTATACATTTGCGCGGACAACTTTGACCGACGATCCGGGCTTCGATCCAGCCGTACCGTTCCTGACTTGTCTCGCGCCTTCAGATCCGCCTTCATGCTTCGATGAGAAGCAAAATATAAAGCAATCGTTCCGACGGAGCTAAATTACTACAGCATAAAGAACGAAGGGAAAATTTGGATTTCGAAACAAAAAAGGGAGGGGTTCAACACGAGGATTTCCCAGGGGGTCACCTAGGGGTGTCAACGGGCCGGGTCCGGGCCGGAATTCATTATTCCGGACCCGGACCCGGAGCCGACCCGTTTACCCGACGGGTCTTTTATTCGGTGTTCCGGATCCGGACCCGGCGAGTCTCGGATCCGGGTCGGGTCTACCCGAACAAATTTGCCAAAATTTATAATTTCTAACAAAAAAGAGAAAAAAATATATTTGTAAACTAATTTCTAGCTAATGCAAAGAAAAAACCAAATAAGAAAATAAATCAAATTGATTTTACTCAAATACATCATCCTAATCAAATTATATTGATAATATATATTTTTTATAAATTATTAAATCATTTATATCCGAATCCGGGTCTAATACGGGTCGGAATACTATATTCCGTATCCGACCCGTTTTTTTGTTTGAAAAAACGGATCCGGATCCGGATAACGGAATTAAATCCCTACCCATACCCGCAAAAATTTCAGGGATCCGATCCGGATCCGGGTGTAGACCCGACCCGTTGACCGGCCTAGGGTCACCCATCCTAGTACTACTGTCGCCCAAGCACGCTTAACTTCGAAGTTCTGATGGGATCCGGTGCATTAGTGCTGGTATGATCGCACCCGCCATGTTCCTTTCGCTTTATTCTTTTAAACTGCCACGTCCTGTGAAGCAGTTTGGCTTTTCTGGACCCGAATTCATTCTAAGCGTCAATTCATGAATTTCCTCTCATCCTTTTATTTATTTACTTTTATATTTTTTTCTTGTTGCTTTGCACCTTTTTTTTCCCTCGTCGCACAACTCTCAATTATCCTGAAATTGATCCTTCACGCTTGCGCTTATGCATTTGCGCCGACAACTTTGACCGACGATCCGGGCTTCGATCCAGCCGTACCGTTCCTGACTTGTCTCGCGCCTTCAGATCCGCCTTCATGCTTCGATGAGAAGCAAAATATAAAGCAATCGTTCCGACGGAGCTAAATTACTACAGCATAAAGAACGAAGGGAAAATTTGGATTTCGAAACAAAAAAGGGAGGGGTGCAACACGAGGATTTCCCAGGGGGTCACCTAGGGGTGTCAACGGGCCGGGTCCGGGCCGGAATTCATTATTCCGGACCCGGACCCGGAGCCGACCCGTTTACCCGACGGGTCTTTTATTCGGTGTTCCGGATCCGGACCCGGCGAGTCTCGGATCCGGGTCGGGTCTACCCGAACAAATTTGCCAAAATTTATAATTTCTAACAAAAAAGAGAAAAAGATATATTTGTAAACAAATTTCTAGCTAATGCAAAGAAAAAACCAAATAAGAAAATAAATCAAATTGATTTTACTCAAATACATCATCCTAATCAAATTATATTGATAATATATATTTTTTATAAATTATTAAATCATTTATATCCGGATCCGGGTCTAATACGGGTCGGAATACTATATTCCGTATCCGACCCGTTTTTTTGTTTGAAAAAACGGATCCGGATCCGGATAACGGAATTAAATCCCTACCCATACCCGCAAAAATTTCAGGGATCCGATCCGGATCCGGGTGTAGACCCGACCCGTTGACAGGCCTAGGGTCACCCATCCTAGTACTACTGTCGCCCAAGCACGCTTAACTTCGAAGTTCTGATGGGATCCGGTGCATTAGTGCTGGTATGATCGCACCCGCCATGTTCCTTTCGCTTTATTCTTTTAAACCGCCACGTCCTGTGAAGCAGTTTGGCTTTTCTGGACCCGAATTCATTCTAAGCGTCAATTCATGAATTTCCTCTCATCCTTTTATTTATTTACTTTTATATTTTTTTCTTGTTGCTTTGCACCTTTTTTTTCCCTCGTCGCACAACTCTCAATTATCCTGAAATTGATCCTTCACGCTTGCGCTTATGCATTTGCGCCGACAACATTGACCGACGATCCGGGCTTCGATTCAGCCGTACCGTTCCTGACTTGTCTCGCGCCTTCAGATCCGCCTTCATGCTTCGATGAGAAGCAAAATATAAAGCAATCGTTCCGACGGAGCTAAATTACTACAACATAAAGAACGAAGGGAAAATTTGGATTTCGAAACAAAAAAGGGAGGGGTGCAACACGAGGATTTCCCAGGGGGTCACCTAGGGGTGTCAACGGGCCGGATCCGGGCCGGAATTCTTTATTCCGGACCCGGACCCGGATCCGACCCGTTTACCCGACGGGTCTTTTATTCGGTGTTCCGGATCCGGACCCGGCGAGTCTCGGATCCGGGTCGGGTCTACCCGAACAAATTTGCCAAAATTTATAATTTCTAACAAAAAAGAGAATAAGATATATTTGTAAACTAATTTCTAGCTAATGCAAAGAAAAAACCAAATAAGAAAATAAATCAAATTGATTTTACTCAAATACATCATCCTAATCAAATTATATTGATAATATATATTTTTTATAAATTATTAAATCATTTATATCCGGATCCGGGTCTAGTACGGGTCGGAATATTATATTCCGTATCCGACCCGTTTTTTTGTTTGAAAAAACGGATCCGGATCCGGATAACGGAATTAAATCCCTACCCATACCAGCAAAAATTTCAGGGATCCGATCCGGATCCGGGTGTAGACCCGACCCGTTGACCGGCCTAGGGTCACCCATCCTAGTACTACTGTCGCCCAAGCACGCTTAACTTCGAAGTTCTGATGGGATCCGGTGCATTAGTGCTGGTATGATCGCACCCGCCATGTTCCTTTCGCTTTATTCTTTTAAACTGCCACGTCCTGTGAAGCAGTTTGGCTTTTCTGGACCCGAATTCATTCTAAGCGTCAATTCATGAATTTCCTCTCATCCTTTTATTTATTTACTTTTATATTTTTTTCTTGTTGCTTTGCACCTTTTTTTTCCCTCGTCGCACAACTCTCAATTATCCTGAAATTGATCCTTCACGCTTGCGCTTATACATTTGCGCCGACAACTTTGACCGACGATCCGGGCTTCGATCCAGCCGTACCGTTCCTGACTTGTCTCGCGCCTTCAGATCCGCCTTCATGCTTCGATAAGAAGCAAAATATAAAGCAATCGTTCCGACGGAGCTAAATTACTACAGCATAAAGAACGAAGGGGAAATTTGGATTTCGAAACAAAAAAGGGAGGGGTGCAACACGAGGACTTCCCAGGGGGTCACCCATCCTAGTACTACTCTCGCCCAAGCACGCTTAACTTCGGAGTTCTGATGGGATCCGGTGCATTAGTGCTGGTATGATCGCACCCACCATGTTCCTTTCGCTTTATTCTTTTAAACTGCCCCGTCCTGTGAAGCAGTGTGGCTTTTCTGGACCCGAATTCATTTTAAGCGTCAATTCAAGAATTTCCCCTCATCCTTTTATTTATTTACTTTTACATTTTTTTCTTGTTGATTTGCACCATTTTTTTTCCCTCGTCGCGCAACTCTCAATTATCCTGAAATTGATCCTTCACGCTTGCACTTATACATTTGCGCCGAAAACTTTGACCGACGATCCGGGCTTCGATCCAGCCGTACCGTTCCTGACTTGTCTCGCGCCTTCAGATCCGCCTTCATGCTTCGATGAGAAGCAAAATATAAAGCAATCGTTCCGACGGAGCTAAATTACTACAGCATAAAGAACGAAGGGGAAATTTGGATTTCGAAACAAAAAAGGGAGGGGTGCAACACGAGGATTTCCCAGGGGGTCACCTAGGGGTGTCAACGGGCCGGGTCCGGGCCGGAATTCATTATTCCGGACCCGGACCCGACCCGTTTACCCGACGGGTCTTTTATTCTGTGTTCCGGATCCGGACCCGGCGAGTCTCGGATCCGGGTCGGGTCTACCCGAACAAATTTGCCAAAATTTATAATTTCTAACAAAAAAGAGAAAAAAATATATTTGTAAACTAATTTCTAACTAATGCAAAGAAAAAACCAAATAAGAAAATAAATCAAATTGATTTTACTCAAATACATCATCCTAATCAAATTATATTGATAATATATATTTTTTATAAATTATTAAATCATTTATATCCGGATCCGGGTCTAATACGGGTCGGAATACTATATTCCGTATCCGACCCGTTTTTTTGTTTGAAAAAACGGATCCGGATCCGGATAACGGAATTAAATCCCTACCCATACCCGCAAAAATTTCAGGGATCCGATCCGGATCCGGGTGTAGACCCGACCCGTTGACCGGCCTAGGGTCACCCATCCTAGTACTACTGTCGCCCAAGCACGCTTAACTTCGAAGTTCTGATGGGATCCGGTGCATTAGTGCTGGTATGATCGCACCCGCCATGTTCCTTTCGCTTTATTCTTTTAAACTGCCACGTCCTGTGAAGCAGTTTGGCTTTTCTGGACCCGAATTCATTCTAAGCGTCAATTCATGAATTTCCTCTCATCCTTTTATTTATTTACTTTTATATTTTTTTCTTGTTGCTTTGCACCTTTTTTTTCCCTCGTCGCACAACTCTCAATTATCCTGAAATTGATCCTTCACGCTTGCGCTTATACATTTGCGCCGACAACTTTGACCGACGATCCGGGCTTCGATCCAGCCGTACCGTTCCTGACTTGTCTCGCGCCTTCAGATCCGCCTTCATGCTTCGATAAGAAGCAAAATATAAAGCAATCGTTCCGACGGAGCTAAATTACTACAGCATAAAGAACGAAGGGGAAATTTGGATTTCGAAACAAAAAAGGGAGGGGTGCAACACGAGGACTTCCCAGGGGGTCACCCATCCTAGTACTACTCTCGCCCAAGCACGCTTAACTTCGGAGTTCTGATGGGATCCGGTGCATTAGTGCTGGTATGATCGCACCCGCCATGTTCCTTTCGCTTTATTCTTTTAAACTGCCACGTCCTGTGAAGCAGTTTGGCTTTTCTGGACCCGAATTCATTCTAAGCGTCAATTCATGAATTTCCTCTCATCCTTTTATTTATTTACTTTTATATTTTTTTCTTGTTGCTTTGCACCTTTTTTTTCCCTCGTCGCACAACTCTCAATTATCCTGAAATTGATCCTTCACGCTTGCGCTTATACATTTGCGCCGACAACTTTGACCGACGATCCGGGCTTCGATCCAGCCGTACCGTTCCTGACTTGTCTCGCGCCTTCAGATCCGCCTTCATGCTTCGATGAGAAGCAAAATATAAAGCAATCGTTCCGACGGAGCTAAATTACTACAGCATAAAGAACGAAGGGAAAATTTGGATTTCGAAACAAAAAAGGGAGGGGTGCAACACGAGGATTTCCCAGGGGGTCACCTAGGGGTGTCAACGGGCCGGGTCCGGGCCGGAATTCATTATTCCGGACCCGGACCCGGAGCCGACCCGTTTATCCGACGGGTCTTTTATTCGGTGTTCCGGATCCGGACCCGGCGAGTCTCGGATCCGGATCGGGTCTACCCGAACAAATTTGCCAAAATTTATAATTTCTAACAAAAAAGAGAAAAAGATATATTTGTAAACAAATTTCTAGCTAATGCAAAGAAAAAACCAAATAAGAAAATAAATCAAATTGATTTTACTCAAATACATCATCCTAATCAAATTATATTGATAATATATATTTTTTATAAATTATTAAATCATTTATATCCGGATCCGGGTCTAATACGGGTCGGAATACTATATTCCGTATCCGACCCGTTTTTTTGTTTGAAAAAACGGATCCGGATCCGGATAACGGAATTAAATCCCTACCCATACCCGCAAAAATTTCAGGGATCCGATCCGGATCCGGGTGTAGACCCGACCCGTTGACCGGCCTAGGGTCACCCATCCTAGTACTACTGTCGCCCAAGCACGCTTAACTTCGAAGTTCTGATGGGATCCGGTGCATTAGTGCTGGTATGATCGCACCCGCCATGTTCCTTTCGCTTTATTCTTTTAAACTGCCACGTCCTGTGAAGCAGTTTGGCTTTTCTGGACCCGAATTCATTCTAAGCGTCAATTCATGAATTTCTTCTCATCCTTTTATTTATTTACTTTTATATTTTTTTCTTGTTGCTTTGCACCTTTTTTTTCCCTCGTCGCACAACTCTCAATTATCCTGAAATTGATCCTTCACGCTTGCGCTTATACATTTGCGCCGACAACTTTGACCGACGATCCGGGCTTCGATCCAGCCGTACCGTTCCTGACTTGTCTCGCGCCTTCAGATCCGCCTTCATGCTTCGATAAGAAGCAAAATATAAAGCAATCGTTCCGACGGAGCTAAATTACTACAGCATAAAGAACGAAGGGGAAATTTGGATTTCGAAACAAAAAAGGGAGGGGTGCAACACGAGGACTTCCCAGGGGGTCACCCATCCTAGTACTACTGTCGCCCAAGCACGCTTAACTTCGAAGTTCTGATGGGATCCGGTGCATTAGTGCTGGTATGATCGCACCCGCCATGTTCCTTTCGCTTTATTCTTTTAAACTGCCACGTCCTGTGAAGCAGTTTGGCTTTTCTGGACCCGAATTCATTCTAAGCGTCAATTCATGAATTTCCTCTCATCCTTTTATTTATTTACTTTTATATTTTTTTCTTGTTGCTTTGCACCTTTTTTTTCCCTCGTCGCACAACTCTCAATTATCCTGAAATTGATCCTTCACGCTTGCGCTTATGCATTTGCGCCGACAACTTTGACCGACGATCCGGGCTTCGATCCAGCCGTACCGTTCCTGACTTGTCTCGCGCCTTCAGATCCGCCTTCATGCTTCGATGAGAAGCAAAATATAAAGCAATCGTTCCGACGGAGCTAAATTACTACAGCATAAAGAACGAAGGGGAAATTTGGATTTCGAAACAAAAAAGGGAGGGGTGAAACACGAGGATTTCCCAGGGGGTCACCTAGGGGTGTCAACGGGCCGGGTCCGGGCCGGAATTCATTATTCCGGAGCCGGACCCGGATCCGACCCGTTTACCCGACGGGTCTTTTATTCTGTGTTCCGGATCCGGACCCGGCGAGTCTCGGATCCGGGTCGGGTCTACCCGAACAAATTTGCCAAAATTTATAATTTCTAACAAAAAAGAGAAAAAAATATATTTGTAAACTAATTTCTAACTAATGCAAAGAAAAAACCAAATAAGAAAATAAATCAAATTGATTTTACTCAAATACATCATCCTAATCAAATTATATTGATAATATATATTTTTTATAAATTATTAAATCATTTATATCCGGATCCGGGTCTAATACGGGTCGGAATACTATATTCCGTATCCGACCCATTTTTTTGTTTGAAAAAACGGATCCGGATCCGGATAACGGAATTAAATCCCTACCCATACCCGAAAAAATTTCAGCGATCCGATCCGGATCCGGGTCTAGACCCGACCCGTTGACAGGCCTAGGGTCACCCATCCTAGTACTACTGTCGCCCAAGCACGCTTAACTTCGGAGTTCTGATGGGATCCGGTGCATTAGTGCTGGTATGATCGCACCCGCCATGTTCCTTTCGCTTTATTCTTTTAAACTGCCACGTCCTGTGAAGCAGTTTGGCTTTTCTGGACCCGAATTCATTCTAAGCGTCAATTCATGAATTTCCTCTCATCCTTTTATTTATTTACTTTTATATTTTTTTCTTGTTGCTTTGCACCTTTTTTTTCCCTCGTCGCACAACTCTCAATTATCCTGAAATTGATCCTTCACGCTTGCGCTTATACATTTGCGCCGACAACTTTGACCGACGATCCGGGCTTCGATCCAGCCGTACCGTTCCTGACTTGTCTCGCGCCTTCAGATCCGCCTTCATGCTTCGATGAGAAGCAAAATATAAAGCAATCGTTCCGACGGAGCTAAATTACTACAGCATAAAGAACGAAGGGGAAATTTGGATTTCGAAACAAAAAAGGGAGGGGTGCAACACGAGGATTTCCCAGTGGGTCACCCATCCTAGTACTACTCTCGCCCAAGCACGCTTAACTTCGGAGTTCTGATGGGATCCGGTGCATTAGTGCTGGTATGATCGCACCCGCCATGTTCCTTTCGCTTTATTCTTTTAAACTGCCCCGTCCTGTGAAGCAGTGTGGCTTTTCTGGACCCGAATTCATTTTAAGCGTCAATTCAAGAATTTCCCCTCATCCTTTTATTTATTTACTTTTACATTTTTTTCTTGTTGATTTGCACCATTTTTTTTTCCCTCGTCGCGCAACTCTCAATTATTCTGAAATTGATCCTTCACGCTTGCACTTATACATTTGCGCCGACAACTTTGACCGACGATCCGGGTTTCGATCCAGCCGTACCGTTCCTGACTTGTCTCGCGCCTTCAGATCCGCCTTCATGCTTCGATGAGAAGCAAAATATAAAGCAATCGTTCCGACGGAGCTAAATTACTACAGCATAAAGAACGAAGGGAAAATTTGGATTTCGAAACAAAAAAGGGAGGGGTGCAACACGAGGATTTCCCAGGGGGTTACCTAGGGGTGTCAACGGGCCGGGTCCGGGCCGGAATTCATTATTCCGGACCCGGACCCGGAGCCGACCCGTTTATCCGACGGGTCTTTTATTCGGTGTTCCGGATCCGGACCCGGCGAGTCTCGGATCCGGATCGGGTCTACCCGAACAAATTTGCCAAAATTTATAATTTCTAACAAAAAAGAGAAAAAGATATATTTGTAAACAAATTTCTAGCTAATGCAAAGAAAAAACCAAATAAGAAAATAAATCAAATTGATTTTACTCAAATACATCATCCTAATCAAATTATATTGATAATATATATTTTTTATAAATTATTAAATCATTTATATCCGGATCCGGGTCTAATACGGGTCGGAATACTATATTCCGTATCCGACCCGTTTTTTTGTTTGAAAAAACGGATCCGGATCCGGATAACGGAATTAAATCCCTACCCATACCCGCAAAAATTTCAGGGATCCGATCCGGATCCGGGTGTAGACCCGACCCGTTGACCGGCCTAGGGTCACCCATCCTAGTACTACTGTCGCCCAAGCACGCTTAACTTCGAAGTTCTGATGGGATCCGGTGCATTAGTGCTGGTATGATCGCACCCGCCATGTTCCTTTCGCTTTATTCTTTTAAACTGCCACGTCCTGTGAAGCAGTTTGGCTTTTCTGGACCCGAATTCATTCTAAGCGTCAATTCATGAATTTCTTCTCATCCTTTTATTTATTTACTTTTATATTTTTTTCTTGTTGCTTTGCACCTTTTTTTTCCCTCGTCGCACAACTCTCAATTATCCTGAAATTGATCCTTCACGCTTGCGCTTATACATTTGCGCCGACAACTTTGACCGACGATCCTGGCTTCGATCCAGCCGTACCGTTCCTGACTTGTCTCGCGCCTTCAGATCCGCCTTCATGCTTCGATAAGAAGCAAAATATAAAGCAATCGTTCCGACGGAGCTAAATTACTACAGCATAAAGAACGAAGGGGAAATTTGGATTTCGAAACAAAAAAGGGAGGGGTGCAACACGAGGACTTCCCAGGGGGTCACCCATCCTAGTACTACTGTCGCCCAAGCACGCTTAACTTCGAAGTTCTGATGGGATCCGGTGCATTAGTGCTGGTATGATCGCACCCGCCATGTTCCTTTCGCTTTATTCTTTTAAACTGCCACGTCCTGTGAAGCAGTTTGGCTTTTCTGGACCCGAATTCATTCTAAGCGTCAATTCATGAATTTCCTCTCATCCTTTTATTTATTTACTTTTATATTTTTTTCTTGTTGCTTTGCACCTTTTTTTTCCCTCGTCGCACAACTCTCAATTATCCTGAAATTGATCCTTCACGCTTGCGCTTATGCATTTGCGCCGACAACTTTGACCGACGATCCGGGCTTCGATCCAGCCGTACCGTTCCTGACTTGTCTCGCGCCTTCAGATCCGCCTTCATGCTTCGATGAGAAGCAAAATATAAAGCAATCGTTCCGACGGAGCTAAATTACTACAGCATAAAGAACGAAGGGGAAATTTGGATTTCGAAACAAAAAAGGGAGGGGTGAAACACGAGGATTTCCCAGGGGGTCACCTAGGGGTGTCAACGGGCCGGGTCCGGGCCGGAATTCATTATTCCGGAGCCGGACCCGGATCCGACCCGTTTACCCGACGGGTCTTTTATTCTGTGTTCCGGATCCGGACCCGGCGAGTCTCGGATCCGGGTCGGGTCTACCCGAACAAATTTGCCAAAATTTATAATTTCTAACAAAAAAGAGAAAAAAATATATTTGTAAACTAATTTCTAACTAATGCAAAGAAAAAACCAAATAAGAAAATAAATCAAATTGATTTTACTCAAATACATCATCCTAATCAAATTATATTGATAATATATATTTTTTATAAATTATTAAATCATTTATATCCGGATCCGGGTCTAATACGGGTCGGAATACTATATTCCGTATCCGACCCATTTTTTTGTTTGAAAAAACGGATCCGGATCCGGATAACGGAATTAAATCCCTACCCATACCCGAAAAAATTTCAGCGATCCGATCCGGATCCGGGTCTAGACCCGACCCGTTGACAGGCCTAGGGTCACCCATCCTAGTACTACTGTCGCCCAAGCACGCTTAACTTCGGAGTTCTGATGGGATCCGGTGCATTAGTGCTGGTATGATCGCACCCGCCATGTTCCTTTCGCTTTATTCTTTTAAACTGCCACGTCCTGTGAAGCAGTTTGGCTTTTCTGGACCCGAATTCATTCTAAGCGTCAATTCATGAATTTCCTCTCATCCTTTTATTTATTTACTTTTATATTTTTTTCTTGTTGCTTTGCACCTTTTTTTTCCCTCGTCGCACAACTCTCAATTATCCTGAAATTGATCCTTCACGCTTGCGCTTATACATTTGCGCCGACAACTTTGACCGACGATCCGGGCTTCGATCCAGCCGTACCGTTCCTGACTTGTCTCGCGCCTTCAGATCCGCCTTCATGCTTCGATGAGAAGCAAAATATAAAGCAATCGTTCCGACGGAGCTAAATTACTACAGCATAAAGAACGAAGGGGAAATTTGGATTTCGAAACAAAAAAGGGAGGGGTGCAACACGAGGATTTCCCAGTGGGTCACCCATCCTAGTACTACTCTCGCCCAAGCACGCTTAACTTCGGAGTTCTGATGGGATCCGGTGCATTAGTGCTGGTATGATCGCACCCGCCATGTTCCTTTCGCTTTATTCTTTTAAACTGCCCCGTCCTGTGAAGCAGTGTGGCTTTTCTGGACCCGAATTCATTTTAAGCGTCAATTCAAGAATTTCCCCTCATCCTTTTATTTATTTACTTTTACATTTTTTTCTTGTTGATTTGCACCATTTTTTTTTCCCTCGTCGCGCAACTCTCAATTATTCTGAAATTGATCCTTCACGCTTGCACTTATACATTTGCGCCGACAACTTTGACCGACGATCCGGGTTTCGATCCAGCCGTACCGTTCCTGACTTGTCTCGCGCCTTCAGATCCGCCTTCATGCTTCGATGAGAAGCAAAATATAAAGCAATCGTTCCGACGGAGCTAAATTACTACAGCATAAAGAACGAAGGGGAAATTTGGATTTCGAAACAAAAAAGGGAGGGGTGCAACACGAGGATTTCCCAGGGGGTCACCTAGGGGTGTCAACGGGCCGGGTCCGGGCCGGAATTCATTATTCCGGACCCGGACCCGGAGCCGACCCGTTTACCCGACGGGTCTTTTATTCGGTGTTCCGGATCCGGACCCGGCGAGTCTCGGATCCGGGTCGGGTCTACCCGAACAAATTTGCCAAAATTTATAATTTCTAACAAAAAAGAGAAAAAGATATATTTGTAAACTAATTTCTAGCTAATGCAAAGAAAAAACCAAATAAGAAAATAAATCAAATTGATTTTACTCAAATACATCATCCTAATCAAATTATATTGATAATATATATTTTTTATAAATTGTTAAATCATTTATATCCGGATCCGGGTCTAGTACGGGTCGGAATACTATATTCCGTATCCGACCCGTTTTTTTGTTTGAAAAAACGGATCCGGATCCGGATAACGGAATTAAATCCCTACCCATACCAGCAAAAATTTCAGGGATCCGATCCGGATCCGGGTGTAGACCCGACCCGTTGACCGGCCTAGGGTCACCCATCCTAGTACTACTGTCGCCCAAGCACGCTTAACTTCGAAGTTCTGATGGGATCCGGTGCATTAGTGCTGGTATGATCGCACCCGCCATGTTCCTTTCGCTTTATTCTTTTAAACTGCCACGTCCTGTGAAGCAGTTTGGCTTTTCTGGACCCGAATTCATTCTAAGCGTCAATTCATGAATTTCCTCTTATCCTTTTATTTATTTACTTTTATATTTTTTTCTTGTTGCTTTGCACCTTTTTTTTCCCTCGTCGCACAACTCTCAATTATCCTGAAATTGATCCTTCACGCTTGCGCTTATGCATTTGCGCCGACAACTTTGACCGACGATCCGGGCTTCGATCCAGCCGTACCGTTCCTGACTTGTCTCGCGCCTTCAGATCCGCCTTCATGCTTCGATGAGAAGCAAAATATAAAGCAATCGTTCCGACGGAGCTAAATTACTACAGCATAAAGAACGAAGGGGAAATTTGGATTTCGAAACAAAAAAGGGAGGGGTGAAACACGAGGATTTCCCAGGGGGTCACCTAGGGGTGTCAACGGGCCGGGTCCGGGCCGGAATTCATTATTCCGGAGCCGGACCCGGATCCGACCCGTTTACCCGACGGGTCTTTTATTCTGTGTTCCGGATCCGGACCCGGCGAGTCTCGGATCCGGGTCGGGTCTACCCGAACAAATTTGCCAAAATTTATAATTTCTAACAAAAAAGAGAAAAAAATATATTTGTAAACTAATTTCTAACTAATGCAAAGAAAAAACCAAATAAGAAAATAAATCAAATTGATTTTACTCAAATACATCATCCTAATCAAATTATATTGATAATATATATTTTTTATAAATTATTAAATCATTTATATCCGGATCCGGGTCTAATACGGGTCGGAATACTATATTCCGTATCCGACCCATTTTTTTGTTTGAAAAAACGGATCCGGATCCGGATAACGGAATTAAATCCCTACCCATACCCGAAAAAATTTCAGCGATCCGATCCGGATCCGGGTCTAGACCCGACCCGTTGACAGGCCTAGGGTCACCCATCCTAGTACTACTGTCGCCCAAGCACGCTTAACTTCGGAGTTCTGATGGGATCCGGTGCATTAGTGCTGGTATGATCGCACCCGCCATGTTCCTTTCGCTTTATTCTTTTAAACTGCCACGTCCTGTGAAGCAGTTTGGCTTTTCTGGACCCGAATTCATTCTAAGCGTCAATTCATGAATTTCCTCTCATCCTTTTATTTATTTACTTTTATATTTTTTTCTTGTTGCTTTGCACCTTTTTTTTCCCTCGTCGCACAACTCTCAATTATCCTGAAATTGATCCTTCACGCTTGCGCTTATACATTTGCGCCGACAACTTTGACCGACGATCCGGGCTTCGATCCAGCCGTACCGTTCCTGACTTGTCTCGCGCCTTCAGATCCGCCTTCATGCTTCGATGAGAAGCAAAATATAAAGCAATCGTTCCGACGGAGCTAAATTACTACAGCATAAAGAACGAAGGGGAAATTTGGATTTCGAAACAAAAAAGGGAGGGGTGCAACACGAGGATTTCCCAGGGGGTCACCTAGGGGTGTCAACGGGCCGGGTCCGGGCCGGAATTCATTATTCCGGACCCGGACCCGGATCCGACCCGTTTACCCGACGGGTCTTTTATTCTGTGTTCCGGATCCGGACCCGGCGAGTCTCGGATCCGGGTCGGGTCTACCCGAACAAATTTGCCAAAATTTATAATTTCTAACAAAAAAGAGAAAAAAATATATTTGTAAACTAATTTCTAACTAATGCAAAGAAAAAACCAAATAAGAAAATAAATCAAATTGATTTTACTCAAATACATCATCCTAATCAAATTATATTGATAATATATATTTTTTATAAATTATTAAATCATTTATATCCGGATCCGGGTCTAATACGGGTCGGAATACTATATTCCATATCCGACCCGTTTTTTTGTTTGAAAAAACGGATCCGGATCCGGATAACGGAATTAAATCCCTACCCATACCCGAAAAAATTTCAGCGATCCGATCCGGATCCGGGTCTAGACCCGACCCGTTGACCGGCCTAGGGTCACCCATCCTAGTACTACTGTCGCCCAAGCACGCTTAACTTCGAAGTTCTGATGGGATCCGGTGCATTAGTGCTGGTATGATCGCACCCGCCATGTTCCTTTCGCTTTATTCTTTTAAACTGCCCCGTCCTGTGAAGCAGTGTGGCTTTTCTGGACCCGAATTCATTTTAAGCGTCAATTCAAGAATTTCCCCTCATCCTTTTATTTATTTACTTTTACATTTTTTTCTTGTTGATTTGCACCATTTTTTTTTCCCTCGTCGCGCAACTCTCAATTATTCTGAAATTGATCCTTCACGCTTGCACTTATACATTTGCGCCGACAACTTTGACCGACGATCCGGGTTTCGATCCAGCCGTACCGTTCCTGACTTGTCTCGCGCCTTCAGATCCGCCTTCATGCTTCGATGAGAAGCAAAATATAAAGCAATCGTTCCGACGGAGCTAAATTACTACAGCATAAAGAACGAAGGGGAAATTTGGATTTCGAAACAAAAAAGGGAGGGGTGCAACACGAGGATTTCCCAGGGGGTCACCTAGGGGTGTCAACGGGCCGGGTCCGGGCCGGAATTCATTATTCCGGACCCGGACCCGGATCCGACCCGTTTACCCGACGGGTCTTTTATTCGGTGTTCCGGATCCGGACCCGGCGAGTCTCGGATCCGGGTCGGGTCTACCCGAACAAATTTGCCAAAATTTATAATTTCTAACAAAAAAGAGAAAAAAATATATTTGTAAACTAATTTCTAACTAATGCAAAGAAAAAACCAAATAAGAAAATAAATCAAATTGATTTTACTCAAATACATCATCCTAATCAAATTATATTGATAATATATATTTTTTATAAATTATTAAATCATTTGTATCCGGATCCGGGTCTAATACGGGTCGGAATACTATATTCCGTATCCGACCCGTTTTTTTGTTTGAAAAAACGGATCCGGATCCGGATAACGGAATTAAATCCCTACCCATACCCGAAAAAATTTCAGCGATCCGATCCGGATCCGGGTCTAGACCCGACCCGTTGACAGGCCTAGGGTCACCCATCCTAGTACTACTGTCGCCCAAGCACGCTTAACTTCGGAGTTCTGATGGGATCCGGTGCATTAGTGCTGGTATGATCGCACCCGCCATGTTCCTTTCGCTTTATTCTTTTAAACTGCCACGTCCTGTGAAGCAGTTTGGCTTTTCTGGACCCGAATTCATTCTAAGCGTCAATTCATGAATTTCCTCTCATCCTTTTATTTATTTACTTTTATATTTTTTTCTTGTTGCTTTGCACCTTTTTTTTCCCTCGTCGCACAACTCTCAATTATCCTGAAATTGATCCTTCACGCTTCCGCTTATACATTTGCGCCGACAACTTTGACCGACGATCCGGGCTTCGATCCAGCCGTACCGTTCCTGACTTGTCTCGCGCCTTCAGATCCGCCTTCATGCTTCGATGAGAAGCAAAATATCAAGCAATCGTTCCGACGGAGCTAAATTACTACAGCATAAAGAACGAAGGGGAAATTTGGATTTCGAAACAAAAAAGGGAGGGGTGCAACACGAGGACTTCCCAGGGGGTCACCTAGGGGTGTCAACGGGCCGGGTCCGGGCCGGAATTCATTATTCCGGACCCGGACCCGGATCCGACCCGTTTACCCGACGGGTCTTTTATTCGGTGTTCCGGATCCGGACCCGGCGAGTCTCGGATCCGGGTCGGGTCTACCCGAACAAATTTGCCAAAATTTATAATTTCTAACAAAAAAGAGAAAAAAATATATTTGTAAACTAATTTCTAACTAATGCAAAGAAAAAACCAAATAAGAAAATAAATCAAATTGATTTTACTCAAATACATCATCCTAATCAAATTATATTGATAATATATATTTTTTATAAATTATTAAATCATTTATATCCGGATCCGGGTCTAATACGGGTCGGAATACTATATTCCGTATCCGACCCGTTTTTTTGTTTGAAAAAACGGATCCGGATCCGGATAACGGAATTAAATCCCTACCCATACCCGAAAAAATTTCAGCGATCCGATCCGGATCCGGGTCTAGACCCGACCCGTTGACAGGCCTAGGGTCACCCATCCTAGTACTACTGTCGCCCAAGCACGCTTAACTTCGGAGTTCTGATGGGATCCGGTGCATTAGTGCTGGTATGATCGCACCCGCCATGTTCCTTTCGCTTTATTCTTTTAAACTGCCACGTCCTGTGAAGCAGTTTGGCTTTTCTGGACCCGAATTCATTCTAAGCGTCAATTCATGAATTTCCTCTCATCCTTTTATTTATTTACTTTTATATTTTTTTCTTGTTGCTTTGCACCTTTTTTTTCCCTCGTCGCACAACTCTCAATTATCCTGAAATTGATCCTTCACGCTTCCGCTTATACATTTGCGCCGACAACTTTGACCGACGATCCGGGCTTCGATCCAGCCGTACCGTTCCTGACTTGTCTCGCGCCTTCAGATCCGCCTTCATGCTTCGATGAGAAGCAAAATATCAAGCAATCGTTCCGACGGAGCTAAATTACTACAGCATAAAGAACGAAGGGGAAATTTGGATTTCGAAACAAAAAAGGGAGGGGTGCAACACGAGGACTTCCCAGGGGGTCACCCATCCTAGTACTACTCTCGCCCAAGCACGCTTAACTTCGGAGTTCTGATGGGATCCGGTGCATTAGTGCTGGTATGATCGCACCCGCCATGTTCCTTTCGCTTTATTCTTTTAAACTGCCCCGTCCTGTGAAGCAGTGTGGCTTTTCTGGACCCGAATTCATTTTAAGCGTCAATTCAAGAATTTCCCCTCATCCTTTTATTTATTTACTTTTACATTTTTTTCTTGTTGATTTGCACCATTTTTTTTTCCCTCGTCGCGCAATTCTCAATTATCCTGAAATTGATCCTTCACGCTTGCGCTTATACATTTGCGCCGACAACTTTGACCGACGATCCGGGCTTCGATCCAGCCGTACCGTTCCTGACTTGTCTCGCGCCTTCAGATCCGCCTTCATGCTTCGATGAGAAGCAAAATATAAAGCAATCGTTCCGACGGAGCTAAATTACTACAGCATAAAGAACGAAGGGAAAATTTGGATTTCGAAACAAAAAAGGGAGGGGTTCAACACGAGGATTTCCCAGGGGGTCACCTAGGGGTGTCAACGGGCCGGGTCCGGGCCGGAATTCATTATTCCGGACCCGGACCCGGAGCCGACCCGTTTACCCGACGGGTCTTTTATTCGGTGTTCCGGATCCGGACCCGGCGAGTCTCGGATCCGGGTCGGGTCTACCCGAACAAATTTGCCAAAATTTATAATTTCTAACAAAAAAGAGAAAAAGATATATTTGTAAACTAATTTCTAGCTAATGCAAAGAAAAAACCAAATAAGAAAATAAATCAAATTGATTTTACTCAAATACATCATCCTAATCAAATTATATTGATAATATATATTTTTTATAAATTATTAAATCATTTATATCCGAATCCGGGTCTAATACGGGTCGGAATACTATATTCCGTATCCGACCCGTTTTTTTGTTTGAAAAAACGGATCCGGATCCGGATAACGGAATTAAATCCCTACCCATACCCGCAAAAATTTCAGGGATCCGATCCGGATCCGGGTGTAGACCCGACCCGTTGACCGGCCTAGGGTCACCCATCCTAGTACTACTGTCGCCCAAGCACGCTTAACTTCGAAGTTCTGATGGGATCCGGTGCATTAGTGCTGGTATGATCGCACCCGCCATGTTCCTTTCGCTTTATTCTTTTAAACTGCCACGTCCTGTGAAGCAGTTTGGCTTTTCTGGACCCGAATTCATTCTAAGCGTCAATTCATGAATTTCCTCTCATCCTTTTATTTATTTACTTTTATATTTTTTTCTTGTTGCTTTGCACCTTTTTTTTCCCTCGTCGCACAACTCTCAATTATCCTGAAATTGATCCTTCACGCTTGCGCTTATGCATTTGCGCCGACAACTTTGACCGACGATCCGGGCTTCGATCCAGCCGTACCGTTCCTGACTTGTCTCGCGCCTTCAGATCCGCCTTCATGCTTCGATGAGAAGCAAAATATAAAGCAATCGTTCCGACGGAGCTAAATTACTACAGCATAAAGAACGAAGGGGAAATTTGGATTTCGAAACAAAAAAGGGAGGGGTGCAACACGAGGATTTCCCAGGGGGTCACCTAGGGGTGTCAACGGGCCGGGTCCGTGCCGGAATTCATTATTCCGGACCCGGACCCGGATCCGACCCGTTTACCCGACGGGTCTTTTATTCTGTGTTCCGGATCCGGACCCGGCGAGTCTCGGATCCGGGTCGGGTCTACCCGAACAAATTTGCCAAAATTTATAATTTCTAACAAAAAAGAGAAAAAAATATATTTGTAAACTAATTTCTAACTAATGCAAAGAAAAAACCAAATAAGAAAATAAATCAAATTGATTTTACTCAAATACATCATCCTAATCAAATTATATTGATAATATATATTTTTTATAAATTATTAAATCATTTATATCCGGATCCGGGTCTAATACGGGTCGGAATACTATATTCCGTATCCGACCCATTTTTTTGTTTGAAAAAACCGATCCGGATCCGGATAACGGAATTAAATCCCTACCCATACCCGAAAAAATTTCAGCGATCCGATCCGGATCCGTGTCTAGACCCGACCCGTTGACAGGCCTAGGGTCACCCATCCTAGTACTACTGTCGCCCAAGCACGCTTAACTTCGGAGTTCTGATGGGATCCGGTGCATTAGTGCTGGTATGATCGCACCCGCCATGTTCCTTTCGCTTTATTCTTTTAAACTGCCACGTCCTGTGAAGCAGTTTGGCTTTTCTGGACCCGAATTCATTCTAAGCGTCAATTCATGAATTTCCTCTCATCCTTTTATTTATTTACTTTTATATTTTTTTCTTGTTGCTTTGCACCTTTTTTTTCCCTCGTCGCACAACTCTCAATTATCCTGAAATTGATCCTTCACGCTTGCGCTTATACATTTGCGCCGACAACTTTGACCGACGATCCGGGCTTCGATCCAGCCGTACCGTTCCTGACTTGTCTCGCGCCTTCAGATCCGCCTTCATGCTTCGATAAGAAGCAAAATATAAAGCAATCGTTCCGACGGAGCTAAATTACTACAGCATAAAGAACGAAGGGGAAATTTGGATTTCGAAACAAAAAAGGGAGGGGTGCAACACGAGGATTTCCCAGTGGGTCACCCATCCTAGTACTACTCTCGCCCAAGCACGCTTAACTTCGGAGTTCTGATGGGATCCGGTGCATTAGTGCTGGTATGATCGCACCCGCCATGTTCCTTTCGCTTTATTCTTTTAAACTGCCCCGTCCTGTGAAGCAGTGTGGCTTTTCTGGACCCGAATTCATTTTAAGCGTCAATTCAAGAATTTCCCCTCATCCTTTTATTTATTTACTTTTACATTTTTTTCTTGTTGATTTGCACCATTTTTTTTTCCCTCGTCGCGCAACTCTCAATTATTCTGAAATTGATCCTTCACGCTTGCACTTATACATTTGCGCCGACAACTTTGACCGACGATCCGGGTTTCGATCCAGCCGTACCGTTCCTGACTTGTCTCGCGCCTTCAGATCCGCCTTCATGCTTCGATGAGAAGCAAAATATAAACCAATCGTTCCGACGGAGCTAAATTACTACAGCATAAAGAACGAAGGGGAAATTTGGATTTCGAAACAAAAAAGGGAGGGGTGCAACACGAGGATTTCCCAGGGGGTCACCTAGGGGTGTCAACGGGCCGGGTCCGGGCCGGAATTCATTATTCCGGACCCGGACCCGGAGCCGACCCGTTTACCCGACGGGTCTTTTATTCGGTGTTCCGGATCCGGACCCGGCGAGTCTCGGATCCGGGTCGGGTCTACCCGAACAAATTTGCCAAAATTTATAATTTCTAACAAAAAAGAGAAAAAGATATATTTGTAAACTAATTTCTAGCTAATGCAAAGAAAAAACCAAATAAGAAAATAAATCAAATTGATTTTACTCAAATACATCATCCTAATCAAATTATATTGATAATATATATTTTTTATAAATTGTTAAATCATTTATATCCGGATCCGGGTCTAGTACGGGTCGGAATACTATATTCCGTATCCGACCCGTTTTTTTGTTTGAAAAAACGGATCCGGATCCGGATAACGGAATTAAATCCCTACCCATACCAGCAAAAATTTCAGGGATCCGATCCGGATCCGGGTGTAGACCCGACCCGTTGACCGGCCTAGGGTCACCCATCCTAGTACTACTGTCGCCCAAGCACGCTTAACTTCGAAGTTCTGATGGGATCCGGTGCATTAGTGCTGGTATGATCGCACCCGCCATGTTCCTTTCGCTTTATTCTTTTAAACTGCCACGTCCTGTGAAGCAGTTTGGCTTTTCTGGACCCGAATTCATTCTAAGCGTCAATTCATGAATTTCCTCTTATCCTTTTATTTATTTACTTTTATATTTTTTTCTTGTTGCTTTGCACCTTTTTTTTCCCTCGTCGCACAACTCTCAATTATCCTGAAATTGATTCTTCACGCTTGCGCTTATACATTTGCGCCGACAACTTTGACCGACGAACCGGGCTTCGATCCAGCCGTACCGTTCCTGACTTGTCTCGCGCCTTCAGATCCGCCTTCATGCTTCGATGAGAAGCAAAATATAAAGCAATCGTTCCGACGGAGCTAAATTACTACAGCATAAAGAACGAAGGGAAAATTTGGATTTCGAAACAAAAAAGGGAGGGGTGCAACACGAGGATTTCCCAGGGGGTCACCTAGGGGTGTCAACGGGCCGGGTCCGGGCCGGAATTCATTATTCCGGAGCCGGACCCGGATCCGACCCGTTTACCCGACGGGTCTTTTATTCGGTGTTCCGGATCCGGACCCGGCGAGTCTCGGATCCGGGTCGGGTCTACCCGAACAAATTTGCCAAAATTTATAATTTCTAACAAAAAAGAGAATAAGATATATTTGTAAACTAATTTCTAGCTAATGCAAAGAAAAAACCAAATAAGAAAATAAATCAAATTGATTTTACTCAAATACATCATCCTAATCAAATTATATTGATAATATATATTTTTTATAAATTATTAAATCATTTATATCCGGATCCGGGTCTAGTACGGGTCGGAATACTATATTCCGTATCCGACCCGTTTTTTTGTTTGAAAAAACGGATCCGGATCCGGATAACGGAATTAAATCCCTACCCATACCCGAAAAAATTTCAGCGATCCGATCCGGATCCGGGTCTAGACCCGACCCGTTGACCGGCCTAGGGTCACCCATCCTAGTACTACTGTCGCCCAAGCACGCTTAACTTCGAAGTTCTGATGGGATCCGGTGCATTAGTGCTGGTATGATCGCACCCGCCATGTTCCTTTCGCTTTATTCTTTTAAACTGCCACGTCCTGTGAAGCAGTTTGGCTTTTCTGGACCCGAATTCATTCTAAGCGTCAATTCATGAATTTCCTCTCATCCTTTTATTTATTTACTTTTATATTTTTTTCTTGTTGCTTTGCACCTTTTTTTTCCCTCGTCGCACAACTCTCAATTATCCTGAAATTGATCCTTCACGCTTGCGCTTATACATTTGCGCCGACAACTTTGACCGACGATCCGGGCTTCGATCCAGCCGTACCGTTCCTGACTTGTCTCGCGCCTTCAGATCCGCCTTCATGCTTCGATAAGAAGCAAAATATAAAGCAATCGTTCCGACGGAGCTAAATTACTACAGCATAAAGAACGAAGGGGAAATTTGGATTTCGAAACAAAAAAGGGAGGGGTGCAACACGAGGACTTCCCAGGGGGTCACCCATCCTAGTACTACTCTCGCCCAAGCACGCTTAACTTCGGAGTTCTGATGGGATCCGGTGCATTAGTGCTGGTATGATCGCACCCACCATGTTCCTTTCGCTTTATTCTTTTAAACTGCCCCGTCCTGTGAAGCAGTGTGGCTTTTCTGGACCCGAATTCATTTTAAGCGTCAATTCAAGAATTTCCCCTCATCCTTTTATTTATTTACTTTTACATTTTTTTCTTGTTGATTTGCACCATTTTTTTTTCCCTCGTCGCGCAACTCTCAATTATCCTGAAATTGATCCTTCACGCTTGCGCTTATGCATTTGCGCCGACAACATTGACCGACGATCCGGGCTTCGATTCAGCCGTACCGTTCCTGACTTGTCTCGCGCCTTCAGATCCGCCTTCATGCTTCGATGAGAAGCAAAATATAAAGCAATCGTTCCGACGGAGCTAAATTACTACAGCATAAAGAACGAAGGGAAAATTTGGATTTCGAAACAAAAAAGGGAGGGGTGCAACACGAGGATTTCCCAGGGGGTCACCTAGGGGTGTCAACGGGCCGGATCCGGGCCGGAATTCTTTATTCCGGACCCGGACCCGGATCCGACCCGTTTACCCGACGGGTCTTTTATTCGGTGTTCCGGATCCGGACCCGGCGAGTCTCGGATCCGGGTCGGGTCTACCCGAACAAATTTGCCAAAATTTATAATTTCTAACAAAAAAGAGAATAAGATATATTTGTAAACTAATTTCTAGCTAATGCAAAGAAAAAACCAAATAAGAAAATAAATCAAATTGATTTTACTCAAATACATCATCCTAATCAAATTATATTGATAATATATATTTTTTATAAATTATTAAATCATTTATATCCGGATCCGGGTCTAGTACGGGTCGGAATATTATATTCCGTATCCGACCCGTTTTTTTGTTTGAAAAAACGGATCCGGATCCGGATAACGGAATTAAATCCCTACCCATACCAGCAAAAATTTCAGGGATCCGATCCGGATCCGGGTGTAGACCCGACCCGTTGACCGGCCTAGGGTCACCCATCCTAGTACTACTGTCGCCCAAGCACGCTTAACTTCGAAGTTCTGATGGGATCCGGTGCATTAGTGCTGGTATGATCGCACCCGCCATGTTCCTTTCGCTTTATTCTTTTAAACTGCCACGTCCTGTGAAGCAGTTTGGCTTTTCTGGACCCGAATTCATTCTAAGCGTCAATTCATGAATTTCCTCTCATCCTTTTATTTATTTACTTTTATATTTTTTTCTTGTTGCTTTGCACCTTTTTTTTCCCTCGTCGCACAACTCTCAATTATCCTGAAATTGATCCTTCACGCTTGCGCTTATACATTTGCGCCGACAACTTTGACCGACGATCCGGGCTTCGATCCAGCCGTACCGTTCCTGACTTGTCTCGCGCCTTCAGATCCGCCTTCATGCTTCGATAAGAAGCAAAATATAAAGCAATCGTTCCGACGGAGCTAAATTACTACAGCATAAAGAACGAAGGGGAAATTTGGATTTCGAAACAAAAAAGGGAGGGGTGCAACACGAGGACTTCCCAGGGGGTCACCCATCCTAGTACTACTCTCGCCCAAGCACGCTTAACTTCGGAGTTCTGATGGGATCCGGTGCATTAGTGCTGGTATGATCGCACCCGCCATGTTCCTTTCGCTTTATTCTTTTAAACTGCCACGTCCTGTGAAGCAGTTTGGCTTTTCTGGACCCGAATTCATTCTAAGCGTCAATTCATGAATTTCCTCTCATCCTTTTATTTATTTACTTTTATATTTTTTTCTTGTTGCTTTGCACCTTTTTTTTCCCTCGTCGCACAACTCTCAATTATCCTGAAATTGATCCTTCACGCTTGCGCTTATACATTTGCGCCGACAACTTTGACCGACGATCCGGGCTTCGATCCAGCCGTACCGTTCCTGACTTGTCTCGCGCCTTCAGATCCGCCTTCATGCTTCGATGAGAAGCAAAATATAAAGCAATCGTTCCGACGGAGCTAAATTACTACAGCATAAAGAACGAAGGGAAAATTTGGATTTCGAAACAAAAAAGGGAGGGGTGCAACACGAGGATTTCCCAGGGGGTCACCTAGGGGTGTCAACGGGCCGGGTCCGGGCCGGAATTCATTATTCCGGACCCGGACCCGGATCCGACCCGTTTACCCGACGGGTCTTTTATTCTGTGTTCCGGATCCGGACCCGGCGAGTCTCGGATCCGGGTCGGGTCTACCCGAACAAATTTGCCAAAATTTATAATTTCTAACAAAAAAGAGAAAAAAATATATTTGTAAACTAATTTCTAACTAATGCAAAGAAAAAACCAAATAAGAAAATAAATCAAATTGATTTTACTCAAATACATCATCCTAATCAAATTATATTGATAATATATATTTTTTATAAATTATTAAATCATTTATATCCGGATCCGGGTCTAATACGGGTCGGAATACTATATTCCGTATCCGACCCATTTTTTTGTTTGAAAAAACGGATCCGGATCCGGATAACGGAATTAAATCCCTACCCATACCCGAAAAAATTTCAGCGATCCGATCCGGATCCGGGTCTAGACCCGACCCGTTGACAGGCCTAGGGTCACCCATCCTAGTACTACTGTCGCCCAAGCACGCTTAACTTCGGAGTTCTGATGGGATCCGGTGCATTAGTGCTGGTATGATCGCACCCGCCATGTTTCTTTCGCTTTATTCTTTTAAACTGCCACGTCCTGTGAAGCAGTTTGGCTTTTCTGGACCCGAATTCATTCTAAGCGTCAATTCATGAATTTCCTCTCATCCTTTTATTTATTTACTTTTATATTTTTTTCTTGTTGCTTTGCACCTTTTTTTTCCCTCGTCGCACAACTCTCAATTATCCTGAAATTGATCCTTCACGCTTGCGCTTATACATTTGCGCCGACAACTTTGACCGACGATCCGGGCTTCGATCCAGCCGTACCGTTCCTGACTTGTCTCGCGCCTTCAGATCCGCCTTCATGCTTCGATAAGAAGCAAAATATAAAGCAATCGTTCCGACGGAGCTAAATTACTACAGCATAAAGAACGAAGGGGAAATTTGGATTTCGAAACAAAAAAGGGAGGGGTGCAACACGAGGACTTCCCAGTGGGTCACCCATCCTAGTACTACTCTCGCCCAAGCACGCTTAACTTCGGAGTTCTGATGGGATCCGGTGCATTAGTGCTGGTATGATCGCACCCGCCATGTTCCTTTCGCTTTATTCTTTTAAACTGCCCCGTCCTGTGAAGCAGTGTGGCTTTTCTGGACCCGAATTCATTTTAAGCGTCAATTCAAGAATTTCCCCTCATCCTTTTATTTATTTACTTTTACATTTTTTTCTTGTTGATTTGCACCATTTTTTTTCCCTCGTCGCGCAACTCTCAATTATCCTGAAATTGATCCTTCACGCTTGCGCGTATACATTTGCGCGGACAACTTTGACCGACGATCCGGGCTTCGATCCAGCCGTACCGTTCCTGACTTGTCTCGCGCCTTCAGATCCGCCTTCATGCTTCGATGAGAAGCAAAATATAAAGCAATCGTTCCGACGGAGCTAAATTACTACAGCATAAAGAACGAAGGGAAAATTTGGATTTCGAAACAAAAAAGGGAGGGGTTCAACACGAGGATTTCCCAGGGGGTCACCTAGGGGTGTCAACGGGCCGGGTCCGGGCCGGAATTCATTATTCCGGACCCGGACCCGGAGCCGACCCGTTTACCCGACGGGTCTTTTATTCGGTGTTCCGGATCCGGACCCGGCGAGTCTCGGATCCGGGTCGGGTCTACCCGAACAAATTTGCCAAAATTTATAATTTCTAACAAAAAAGAGAAAAAAATATATTTGTAAACTAATTTCTAGCTAATGCAAAGAAAAAACCAAATAAGAAAATAAATCAAATTGATTTTACTCAAATACATCATCCTAATCAAATTATATTGATAATATATATTTTTTATAAATTATTAAATCATTTATATCCGAATCCGGGTCTAATACGGGTCGGAATACTATATTCCGTATCCGACCCGTTTTTTTGTTTGAAAAAACGGATCCGGATCCGGATAACGGAATTAAATCCCTACCCATACCCGCAAAAATTTCAGGGATCCGATCCGGATCCGGGTGTAGACCCGACCCGTTGACCGGCCTAGGGTCACCCATCCTAGTACTACTGTCGCCCAAGCACGCTTAACTTCGAAGTTCTGATGGGATCCGGTGCATTAGTGCTGGTATGATCGCACCCGCCATGTTCCTTTCGCTTTATTCTTTTAAACTGCCACGTCCTGTGAAGCAGTTTGGCTTTTCTGGACCCGAATTCATTCTAAGCGTCAATTCATGAATTTCCTCTCATCCTTTTATTTATTTACTTTTATATTTTTTTCTTGTTGCTTTGCACCTTTTTTTTCCCTCGTCGCACAACTCTCAATTATCCTGAAATTGATCCTTCACGCTTGCGCTTATGCATTTGCGCCGACAACTTTGACCGACGATCCGGGCTTCGATCCAGCCGTACCGTTCCTGACTTGTCTCGCGCCTTCAGATCCGCCTTCATGCTTCGATGAGAAGCAAAATATAAAGCAATCGTTCCGACGGAGCTAAATTACTACAGCATAAAGAACGAAGGGAAAATTTGGATTTCGAAACAAAAAAGGGAGGGGTGCAACACGAGGATTTCCCAGGGGGTCACCTAGGGGTGTCAACGGGCCGGGTCCGGGCCGGAATTCATTATTCCGGACCCGGACCCGGAGCCGACCCGTTTACCCGACGGGTCTTTTATTCGGTGTTCCGGATCCGGACCCGGCGAGTCTCGGATCCGGGTCGGGTCTACCCGAACAAATTTGCCAAAATTTATAATTTCTAACAAAAAAGAGAAAAAGATATATTTGTAAACAAATTTCTAGCTAATGCAAAGAAAAAACCAAATAAGAAAATAAATCAAATTGATTTTACTCAAATACATCATCCTAATCAAATTATATTGATAATATATATTTTTTATAAATTATTAAATCATTTATATCCGGATCCGGGTCTAATACGGGTCGGAATACTATATTCCGTATCCGACCCGTTTTTTTGTTTGAAAAAACGGATCCGGATCCGGATAACGGAATTAAATCCCTACCCATACCCGCAAAAATTTCAGGGATCCGATCCGGATCCGGGTGTAGACCCGACCCGTTGACAGGCCTAGGGTCACCCATCCTAGTACTACTGTCGCCCAAGCACGCTTAACTTCGAAGTTCTGATGGGATCCGGTGCATTAGTGCTGGTATGATCGCACCCGCCATGTTCCTTTCGCTTTATTCTTTTAAACCGCCACGTCCTGTGAAGCAGTTTGGCTTTTCTGGACCCGAATTCATTCTAAGCGTCAATTCATGAATTTCCTCTCATCCTTTTATTTATTTACTTTTATATTTTTTTCTTGTTGCTTTGCACCTTTTTTTTCCCTCGTCGCACAACTCTCAATTATCCTGAAATTGATCCTTCACGCTTGCGCTTATGCATTTGCGCCGACAACATTGACCGACGATCCGGGCTTCGATTCAGCCGTACCGTTCCTGACTTGTCTCGCGCCTTCAGATCCGCCTTCATGCTTCGATGAGAAGCAAAATATAAAGCAATCGTTCCGACGGAGCTAAATTACTACAACATAAAGAACGAAGGGAAAATTTGGATTTCGAAACAAAAAAGGGAGGGGTGCAACACGAGGATTTCCCAGGGGGTCACCTAGGGGTGTCAACGGGCCGGATCCGGGCCGGAATTCTTTATTCCGGACCCGGACCCGGATCCGACCCGTTTACCCGACGGGTCTTTTATTCGGTGTTCCGGATCCGGACCCGGCGAGTCTCGGATCCGGGTCGGGTCTACCCGAACAAATTTGCCAAAATTTATAATTTCTAACAAAAAAGAGAATAAGATATATTTGTAAACTAATTTCTAGCTAATGCAAAGAAAAAACCAAATAAGAAAATAAATCAAATTGATTTTACTCAAATACATCATCCTAATCAAATTATATTGATAATATATATTTTTTATAAATTATTAAATCATTTATATCCGGATCCGGGTCTAGTACGGGTCGGAATATTATATTCCGTATCCGACCCGTTTTTTTGTTTGAAAAAACGGATCCGGATCCGGATAACGGAATTAAATCCCTACCCATACCAGCAAAAATTTCAGGGATCCGATCCGGATCCGGGTGTAGACCCGACCCGTTGACCGGCCTAGGGTCACCCATCCTAGTACTACTGTCGCCCAAGCACGCTTAACTTCGAAGTTCTGATGGGATCCGGTGCATTAGTGCTGGTATGATCGCACCCGCCATGTTCCTTTCGCTTTATTCTTTTAAACTGCCACGTCCTGTGAAGCAGTTTGGCTTTTCTGGACCCGAATTCATTCTAAGCGTCAATTCATGAATTTCCTCTCATCCTTTTATTTATTTACTTTTATATTTTTTTCTTGTTGCTTTGCACCTTTTTTTTCCCTCGTCGCACAACTCTCAATTATCCTGAAATTGATCCTTCACGCTTGCGCTTATACATTTGCGCCGACAACTTTGACCGACGATCCGGGCTTCGATCCAGCCGTACCGTTCCTGACTTGTCTCGCGCCTTCAGATCCGCCTTCATGCTTCGATAAGAAGCAAAATATAAAGCAATCGTTCCGACGGAGCTAAATTACTACAGCATAAAGAACGAAGGGGAAATTTGGATTTCGAAACAAAAAAGGGAGGGGTGCAACACGAGGACTTCCCAGGGGGTCACCCATCCTAGTACTACTCTCGCCCAAGCACGCTTAACTTCGGAGTTCTGATGGGATCCGGTGCATTAGTGCTGGTATGATCGCACCCACCATGTTCCTTTCGCTTTATTCTTTTAAACTGCCCCGTCCTGTGAAGCAGTGTGGCTTTTCTGGACCCGAATTCATTTTAAGCGTCAATTCAAGAATTTCCCCTCATCCTTTTATTTATTTACTTTTACATTTTTTTCTTGTTGATTTGCACCATTTTTTTTCCCTCGTCGCGCAACTCTCAATTATCCTGAAATTGATCCTTCACGCTTGCACTTATACATTTGCGCCGAAAACTTTGACCGACGATCCGGGCTTCGATCCAGCCGTACCGTTCCTGACTTGTCTCGCGCCTTCAGATCCGCCTTCATGCTTCGATGAGAAGCAAAATATAAAGCAATCGTTCCGACGGAGCTAAATTACTACAGCATAAAGAACGAAGGGGAAATTTGGATTTCGAAACAAAAAAGGGAGGGGTGCAACACGAGGATTTCCCAGGGGGTCACCTAGGGGTGTCAACGGGCCGGGTCCGGGCCGGAATTCATTATTCCGGACCCGGACCCGACCCGTTTACCCGACGGGTCTTTTATTCTGTGTTCCGGATCCGGACCCGGCGAGTCTCGGATCCGGGTCGGGTCTACCCGAACAAATTTGCCAAAATTTATAATTTCTAACAAAAAAGAGAAAAAAATATATTTGTAAACTAATTTCTAACTAATGCAAAGAAAAAACCAAATAAGAAAATAAATCAAATTGATTTTACTCAAATACATCATTCTAATCAAATTATATTGATAATATATATTTTTTATAAATTATTAAATCATTTATATCCGGATCCGGGTCTAATACGGGTCGGAATACTATATTCCGTATCCGACCCGTTTTTTTGTTTGAAAAAACGGATCCGGATCCGGATAACGGAATTAAATCCCTACCCATACCCGCAAAAATTTCAGGGATCCGATCCGGATCCGGGTGTAGACCCGACCCGTTGACCGGCCTAGGGTCACCCATCCTAGTACTACTGTCGCCCAAGCACGCTTAACTTCGAAGTTCTGATGGGATCCGGTGCATTAGTGCTGGTATGATCGCACCCGCCATGTTCCTTTCGCTTTATTCTTTTAAACTGCCACGTCCTGTGAAGCAGTTTGGCTTTTCTGGACCCGAATTCATTCTAAGCGTCAATTCATGAATTTCCTCTCATCCTTTTATTTATTTACTTTTATATTTTTTTCTTGTTGCTTTGCACCTTTTTTTTCCCTCGTCGCACAACTCTCAATTATCCTGAAATTGATCCTTCACGCTTGCGCTTATACATTTGCGCCGACAACTTTGACCGACGATCCGGGCTTCGATCCAGCCGTACCGTTCCTGACTTGTCTCGCGCCTTCAGATCCGCCTTCATGCTTCGATAAGAAGCAAAATATAAAGCAATCGTTCCGACGGAGCTAAATTACTACAGCATAAAGAACGAAGGGGAAATTTGGATTTCGAAACAAAAAAGGGAGGGGTGCAACACGAGGACTTCCCAGGGGGTCACCCATCCTAGTACTACTCTCGCCCAAGCACGCTTAACTTCGGAGTTCTGATGGGATCCGGTGCATTAGTGCTGGTATGATCGCACCCGCCATGTTCCTTTCGCTTTATTCTTTTAAACTGCCACGTCCTGTGAAGCAGTTTGGCTTTTCTGGACCCGAATTCATTCTAAGCGTCAATTCATGAATTTCCTCTCATCCTTTTATTTATTTACTTTTATATTTTTTTCTTGTTGCTTTGCACCTTTTTTTTCCCTCGTCGCACAACTCTCAATTATCCTGAAATTGATCCTTCACGCTTGCGCTTATACATTTGCGCCGACAACTTTGACCGACGATCCGGGCTTCGATCCAGCCGTACCGTTCCTGACTTGTCTCGCGCCTTCAGATCCGCCTTCATGCTTCGATGAGAAGCAAAATATAAAGCAATCGTTCCGACGGAGCTAAATTACTACAGCATAAAGAACGAAGGGAAAATTTGGATTTCGAAACAAAAAAGGGAGGGGTGCAACACGAGGATTTCCCAGGGGGTCACCTAGGGGTGTCAACGGGCCGGGTCCGGGCCGGAATTCATTATTCCGGACCCGGACCCGGAGCCGACCCGTTTATCCGACGGGTCTTTTATTCGGTGTTCCGGATCCGGACCCGGCGAGTCTCGGATCCGGATCGGGTCTACCCGAACAAATTTGCCAAAATTTATAATTTCTAACAAAAAAGAGAAAAAGATATATTTGTAAACAAATTTCTAGCTAATGCAAAGAAAAAACCAAATAAGAAAATAAATCAAATTGATTTTACTCAAATACATCATCCTAATCAAATTATATTGATAATATATATTTTTTATAAATTATTAAATCATTTATATCCGGATCCGGGTCTAATACGGGTCGGAATACTATATTCCGTATCCGACCCGTTTTTTTGTTTGAAAAAACGGATCCGGATCCGGATAACGGAATTAAATCCCTACCCATACCCGCAAAAATTTCAGGGATCCGATCCGGATCCGGGTGTAGACCCGACCCGTTGACCGGCCTAGGGTCACCCATCCTAGTACTACTGTCGCCCAAGCACGCTTAACTTCGAAGTTCTGATGGGATCCGGTGCATTAGTGCTGGTATGATCGCACCCGCCATGTTCCTTTCGCTTTATTCTTTTAAACTGCCACGTCCTGTGAAGCAGTTTGGCTTTTCTGGACCCGAATTCATTCTAAGCGTCAATTCATGAATTTCTTCTCATCCTTTTATTTATTTACTTTTATATTTTTTTCTTGTTGCTTTGCACCTTTTTTTTCCCTCGTCGCACAACTCTCAATTATCCTGAAATTGATCCTTCACGCTTGCGCTTATACATTTGCGCCGACAACTTTGACCGACGATCCGGGCTTCGATCCAGCCGTACCGTTCCTGACTTGTCTCGCGCCTTCAGATCCGCCTTCATGCTTCGATAAGAAGCAAAATATAAAGCAATCGTTCCGACGGAGCTAAATTACTACAGCATAAAGAACGAAGGGGAAATTTGGATTTCGAAACAAAAAAGGGAGGGGTGCAACACGAGGACTTCCCAGGGGGTCACCCATCCTAGTACTACTGTCGCCCAAGCACGCTTAACTTCGAAGTTCTGATGGGATCCGGTGCATTAGTGCTGGTATGATCGCACCCGCCATGTTCCTTTCGCTTTATTCTTTTAAACTGCCACGTCCTGTGAAGCAGTTTGGCTTTTCTGGACCCGAATTCATTCTAAGCGTCAATTCATGAATTTCCTCTCATCCTTTTATTTATTTACTTTTATATTTTTTTCTTGTTGCTTTGCACCTTTTTTTTCCCTCGTCGCACAACTCTCAATTATCCTGAAATTGATCCTTCACGCTTGCGCTTATGCATTTGCGCCGACAACTTTGACCGACGATCCGGGCTTCGATCCAGCCGTACCGTTCCTGACTTGTCTCGCGCCTTCAGATCCGCCTTCATGCTTCGATGAGAAGCAAAATATAAAGCAATCGTTCCGACGGAGCTAAATTACTACAGCATAAAGAACGAAGGGGAAATTTGGATTTCGAAACAAAAAAGGGAGGGGTGAAACACGAGGATTTCCCAGGGGGTCACCTAGGGGTGTCAACGGGCCGGGTCCGGGCCGGAATTCATTATTCCGGAGCCGGACCCGGATCCGACCCGTTTACCCGACGGGTCTTTTATTCTGTGTTCCGGATCCGGACCCGGCGAGTCTCGGATCCGGGTCGGGTCTACCCGAACAAATTTGCCAAAATTTATAATTTCTAACAAAAAAGAGAAAAAAATATATTTGTAAACTAATTTCTAACTAATGCAAAGAAAAAACCAAATAAGAAAATAAATCAAATTGATTTTACTCAAATACATCATCCTAATCAAATTATATTGATAATATATATTTTTTATAAATTATTAAATCATTTATATCCGGATCCGGGTCTAATACGGGTCGGAATACTATATTCCGTATCCGACCCATTTTTTTGTTTGAAAAAACGGATCCGGATCCGGATAACGGAATTAAATCCCTACCCATACCCGAAAAAATTTCAGCGATCCGATCCGGATCCGGGTCTAGACCCGACCCGTTGACAGGCCTAGGGTCACCCATCCTAGTACTACTGTCGCCCAAGCACGCTTAACTTCGGAGTTCTGATGGGATCCGGTGCATTAGTGCTGGTATGATCGCACCCGCCATGTTCCTTTCGCTTTATTCTTTTAAACTGCCACGTCCTGTGAAGCAGTTTGGCTTTTCTGGACCCGAATTCATTCTAAGCGTCAATTCATGAATTTCCTCTCATCCTTTTATTTATTTACTTTTATATTTTTTTCTTGTTGCTTTGCACCTTTTTTTTCCCTCGTCGCACAACTCTCAATTATCCTGAAATTGATCCTTCACGCTTGCGCTTATACATTTGCGCCGACAACTTTGACCGACGATCCGGGCTTCGATCCAGCCGTACCGTTCCTGACTTGTCTCGCGCCTTCAGATCCGCCTTCATGCTTCGATGAGAAGCAAAATATAAAGCAATCGTTCCGACGGAGCTAAATTACTACAGCATAAAGAACGAAGGGGAAATTTGGATTTCGAAACAAAAAAGGGAGGGGTGCAACACGAGGATTTCCCAGTGGGTCACCCATCCTAGTACTACTCTCGCCCAAGCACGCTTAACTTCGGAGTTCTGATGGGATCCGGTGCATTAGTGCTGGTATGATCGCACCCGCCATGTTCCTTTCGCTTTATTCTTTTAAACTGCCCCGTCCTGTGAAGCAGTGTGGCTTTTCTGGACCCGAATTCATTTTAAGCGTCAATTCAAGAATTTCCCCTCATCCTTTTATTTATTTACTTTTACATTTTTTTCTTGTTGATTTGCACCATTTTTTTTTCCCTCGTCGCGCAACTCTCAATTATTCTGAAATTGATCCTTCACGCTTGCACTTATACATTTGCGCCGACAACTTTGACCGACGATCCGGGTTTCGATCCAGCCGTACCGTTCCTGACTTGTCTCGCGCCTTCAGATCCGCCTTCATGCTTCGATGAGAAGCAAAATATAAAGCAATCGTTCCGACGGAGCTAAATTACTACAGCATAAAGAACGAAGGGAAAATTTGGATTTCGAAACAAAAAAGGGAGGGGTGCAACACGAGGATTTCCCAGGGGGTTACCTAGGGGTGTCAACGGGCCGGGTCCGGGCCGGAATTCATTATTCCGGACCCGGACCCGGAGCCGACCCGTTTATCCGACGGGTCTTTTATTCGGTGTTCCGGATCCGGACCCGGCGAGTCTCGGATCCGGATCGGGTCTACCCGAACAAATTTGCCAAAATTTATAATTTCTAACAAAAAAGAGAAAAAGATATATTTGTAAACAAATTTCTAGCTAATGCAAAGAAAAAACCAAATAAGAAAATAAATCAAATTGATTTTACTCAAATACATCATCCTAATCAAATTATATTGATAATATATATTTTTTATAAATTATTAAATCATTTATATCCGGATCCGGGTCTAATACGGGTCGGAATACTATATTCCGTATCCGACCCGTTTTTTTGTTTGAAAAAACGGATCCGGATCCGGATAACGGAATTAAATCCCTACCCATACCCGCAAAAATTTCAGGGATCCGATCCGGATCCGGGTGTAGACCCGACCCGTTGACCGGCCTAGGGTCACCCATCCTAGTACTACTGTCGCCCAAGCACGCTTAACTTCGAAGTTCTGATGGGATCCGGTGCATTAGTGCTGGTATGATCGCACCCGCCATGTTCCTTTCGCTTTATTCTTTTAAACTGCCACGTCCTGTGAAGCAGTTTGGCTTTTCTGGACCCGAATTCATTCTAAGCGTCAATTCATGAATTTCTTCTCATCCTTTTATTTATTTACTTTTATATTTTTTTCTTGTTGCTTTGCACCTTTTTTTTCCCTCGTCGCACAACTCTCAATTATCCTGAAATTGATCCTTCACGCTTGCGCTTATACATTTGCGCCGACAACTTTGACCGACGATCCTGGCTTCGATCCAGCCGTACCGTTCCTGACTTGTCTCGCGCCTTCAGATCCGCCTTCATGCTTCGATAAGAAGCAAAATATAAAGCAATCGTTCCGACGGAGCTAAATTACTACAGCATAAAGAACGAAGGGGAAATTTGGATTTCGAAACAAAAAAGGGAGGGGTGCAACACGAGGACTTCCCAGGGGGTCACCCATCCTAGTACTACTGTCGCCCAAGCACGCTTAACTTCGAAGTTCTGATGGGATCCGGTGCATTAGTGCTGGTATGATCGCACCCGCCATGTTCCTTTCGCTTTATTCTTTTAAACTGCCACGTCCTGTGAAGCAGTTTGGCTTTTCTGGACCCGAATTCATTCTAAGCGTCAATTCATGAATTTCCTCTCATCCTTTTATTTATTTACTTTTATATTTTTTTCTTGTTGCTTTGCACCTTTTTTTTCCCTCGTCGCACAACTCTCAATTATCCTGAAATTGATCCTTCACGCTTGCGCTTATGCATTTGCGCCGACAACTTTGACCGACGATCCGGGCTTCGATCCAGCCGTACCGTTCCTGACTTGTCTCGCGCCTTCAGATCCGCCTTCATGCTTCGATGAGAAGCAAAATATAAAGCAATCGTTCCGACGGAGCTAAATTACTACAGCATAAAGAACGAAGGGGAAATTTGGATTTCGAAACAAAAAAGGGAGGGGTGAAACACGAGGATTTCCCAGGGGGTCACCTAGGGGTGTCAACGGGCCGGGTCCGGGCCGGAATTCATTATTCCGGAGCCGGACCCGGATCCGACCCGTTTACCCGACGGGTCTTTTATTCTGTGTTCCGGATCCGGACCCGGCGAGTCTCGGATCCGGGTCGGGTCTACCCGAACAAATTTGCCAAAATTTATAATTTCTAACAAAAAAGAGAAAAAAATATATTTGTAAACTAATTTCTAACTAATGCAAAGAAAAAACCAAATAAGAAAATAAATCAAATTGATTTTACTCAAATACATCATCCTAATCAAATTATATTGATAATATATATTTTTTATAAATTATTAAATCATTTATATCCGGATCCGGGTCTAATACGGGTCGGAATACTATATTCCGTATCCGACCCATTTTTTTGTTTGAAAAAACGGATCCGGATCCGGATAACGGAATTAAATCCCTACCCATACCCGAAAAAATTTCAGCGATCCGATCCGGATCCGGGTCTAGACCCGACCCGTTGACAGGCCTAGGGTCACCCATCCTAGTACTACTGTCGCCCAAGCACGCTTAACTTCGGAGTTCTGATGGGATCCGGTGCATTAGTGCTGGTATGATCGCACCCGCCATGTTCCTTTCGCTTTATTCTTTTAAACTGCCACGTCCTGTGAAGCAGTTTGGCTTTTCTGGACCCGAATTCATTCTAAGCGTCAATTCATGAATTTCCTCTCATCCTTTTATTTATTTACTTTTATATTTTTTTCTTGTTGCTTTGCACCTTTTTTTTCCCTCGTCGCACAACTCTCAATTATCCTGAAATTGATCCTTCACGCTTGCGCTTATACATTTGCGCCGACAACTTTGACCGACGATCCGGGCTTCGATCCAGCCGTACCGTTCCTGACTTGTCTCGCGCCTTCAGATCCGCCTTCATGCTTCGATGAGAAGCAAAATATAAAGCAATCGTTCCGACGGAGCTAAATTACTACAGCATAAAGAACGAAGGGGAAATTTGGATTTCGAAACAAAAAAGGGAGGGGTGCAACACGAGGATTTCCCAGTGGGTCACCCATCCTAGTACTACTCTCGCCCAAGCACGCTTAACTTCGGAGTTCTGATGGGATCCGGTGCATTAGTGCTGGTATGATCGCACCCGCCATGTTCCTTTCGCTTTATTCTTTTAAACTGCCCCGTCCTGTGAAGCAGTGTGGCTTTTCTGGACCCGAATTCATTTTAAGCGTCAATTCAAGAATTTCCCCTCATCCTTTTATTTATTTACTTTTACATTTTTTTCTTGTTGATTTGCACCATTTTTTTTTCCCTCGTCGCGCAACTCTCAATTATTCTGAAATTGATCCTTCACGCTTGCACTTATACATTTGCGCCGACAACTTTGACCGACGATCCGGGTTTCGATCCAGCCGTACCGTTCCTGACTTGTCTCGCGCCTTCAGATCCGCCTTCATGCTTCGATGAGAAGCAAAATATAAAGCAATCGTTCCGACGGAGCTAAATTACTACAGCATAAAGAACGAAGGGGAAATTTGGATTTCGAAACAAAAAAGGGAGGGGTGCAACACGAGGATTTCCCAGGGGGTCACCTAGGGGTGTCAACGGGCCGGGTCCGGGCCGGAATTCATTATTCCGGACCCGGACCCGGAGCCGACCCGTTTACCCGACGGGTCTTTTATTCGGTGTTCCGGATCCGGACCCGGCGAGTCTCGGATCCGGGTCGGGTCTACCCGAACAAATTTGCCAAAATTTATAATTTCTAACAAAAAAGAGAAAAAGATATATTTGTAAACTAATTTCTAGCTAATGCAAAGAAAAAACCAAATAAGAAAATAAATCAAATTGATTTTACTCAAATACATCATCCTAATCAAATTATATTGATAATATATATTTTTTATAAATTGTTAAATCATTTATATCCGGATCCGGGTCTAGTACGGGTCGGAATACTATATTCCGTATCCGACCCGTTTTTTTGTTTGAAAAAACGGATCCGGATCCGGATAACGGAATTAAATCCCTACCCATACCAGCAAAAATTTCAGGGATCCGATCCGGATCCGGGTGTAGACCCGACCCGTTGACCGGCCTAGGGTCACCCATCCTAGTACTACTGTCGCCCAAGCACGCTTAACTTCGAAGTTCTGATGGGATCCGGTGCATTAGTGCTGGTATGATCGCACCCGCCATGTTCCTTTCGCTTTATTCTTTTAAACTGCCACGTCCTGTGAAGCAGTTTGGCTTTTCTGGACCCGAATTCATTCTAAGCGTCAATTCATGAATTTCCTCTTATCCTTTTATTTATTTACTTTTATATTTTTTTCTTGTTGCTTTGCACCTTTTTTTTCCCTCGTCGCACAACTCTCAATTATCCTGAAATTGATCCTTCACGCTTGCGCTTATGCATTTGCGCCGACAACTTTGACCGACGATCCGGGCTTCGATCCAGCCGTACCGTTCCTGACTTGTCTCGCGCCTTCAGATCCGCCTTCATGCTTCGATGAGAAGCAAAATATAAAGCAATCGTTCCGACGGAGCTAAATTACTACAGCATAAAGAACGAAGGGGAAATTTGGATTTCGAAACAAAAAAGGGAGGGGTGAAACACGAGGATTTCCCAGGGGGTCACCTAGGGGTGTCAACGGGCCGGGTCCGGGCCGGAATTCATTATTCCGGAGCCGGACCCGGATCCGACCCGTTTACCCGACGGGTCTTTTATTCTGTGTTCCGGATCCGGACCCGGCGAGTCTCGGATCCGGGTCGGGTCTACCCGAACAAATTTGCCAAAATTTATAATTTCTAACAAAAAAGAGAAAAAAATATATTTGTAAACTAATTTCTAACTAATGCAAAGAAAAAACCAAATAAGAAAATAAATCAAATTGATTTTACTCAAATACATCATCCTAATCAAATTATATTGATAATATATATTTTTTATAAATTATTAAATCATTTATATCCGGATCCGGGTCTAATACGGGTCGGAATACTATATTCCGTATCCGACCCATTTTTTTGTTTGAAAAAACGGATCCGGATCCGGATAACGGAATTAAATCCCTACCCATACCCGAAAAAATTTCAGCGATCCGATCCGGATCCGGGTCTAGACCCGACCCGTTGACAGGCCTAGGGTCACCCATCCTAGTACTACTGTCGCCCAAGCACGCTTAACTTCGGAGTTCTGATGGGATCCGGTGCATTAGTGCTGGTATGATCGCACCCGCCATGTTCCTTTCGCTTTATTCTTTTAAACTGCCACGTCCTGTGAAGCAGTTTGGCTTTTCTGGACCCGAATTCATTCTAAGCGTCAATTCATGAATTTCCTCTCATCCTTTTATTTATTTACTTTTATATTTTTTTCTTGTTGCTTTGCACCTTTTTTTTCCCTCGTCGCACAACTCTCAATTATCCTGAAATTGATCCTTCACGCTTGCGCTTATACATTTGCGCCGACAACTTTGACCGACGATCCGGGCTTCGATCCAGCCGTACCGTTCCTGACTTGTCTCGCGCCTTCAGATCCGCCTTCATGCTTCGATGAGAAGCAAAATATAAAGCAATCGTTCCGACGGAGCTAAATTACTACAGCATAAAGAACGAAGGGGAAATTTGGATTTCGAAACAAAAAAGGGAGGGGTGCAACACGAGGATTTCCCAGGGGGTCACCTAGGGGTGTCAACGGGCCGGGTCCGGGCCGGAATTCATTATTCCGGACCCGGACCCGGATCCGACCCGTTTACCCGACGGGTCTTTTATTCTGTGTTCCGGATCCGGACCCGGCGAGTCTCGGATCCGGGTCGGGTCTACCCGAACAAATTTGCCAAAATTTATAATTTCTAACAAAAAAGAGAAAAAAATATATTTGTAAACTAATTTCTAACTAATGCAAAGAAAAAACCAAATAAGAAAATAAATCAAATTGATTTTACTCAAATACATCATCCTAATCAAATTATATTGATAATATATATTTTTTATAAATTATTAAATCATTTATATCCGGATCCGGGTCTAATACGGGTCGGAATACTATATTCCGTATCCGACCCGTTTTTTTGTTTGAAAAAACGGATCCGGATCCGGATAACGGAATTAAATCCCTACCCATACCCGAAAAAATTTCAGCGATCCGATCCGGATCCGGGTCTAGACCCGACCCGTTGACCGGCCTAGGGTCACCCATCCTAGTACTACTGTCGCCCAAGCACGCTTAACTTCGAAGTTCTGATGGGATCCGGTGCATTAGTGCTGGTATGATCGCACCCGCCATGTTCCTTTCGCTTTATTCTTTTAAACTGCCCCGTCCTGTGAAGCAGTGTGGCTTTTCTGGACCCGAATTCATTTTAAGCGTCAATTCAAGAATTTCCCCTCATCCTTTTATTTATTTACTTTTACATTTTTTTCTTGTTGATTTGCACCATTTTTTTTTCCCTCGTCGCGCAACTCTCAATTATTCTGAAATTGATCCTTCACGCTTGCACTTATACATTTGCGCCGACAACTTTGACCGACGATCCGGGTTTCGATCCAGCCGTACCGTTCCTGACTTGTCTCGCGCCTTCAGATCCGCCTTCATGCTTCGATGAGAAGCAAAATATAAAGCAATCGTTCCGACGGAGCTAAATTACTACAGCATAAAGAACGAAGGGGAAATTTGGATTTCGAAACAAAAAAGGGAGGGGTGCAACACGAGGATTTCCCAGGGGGTCACCTAGGGGTGTCAACGGGCCGGGTCCGGGCCGGAATTCATTATTCCGGACCCGGACCCGGATCCGACCCGTTTACCCGACGGGTCTTTTATTCGGTGTTCCGGATCCGGACCCGGCGAGTCTCGGATCCGGATCGGGTCTACCCGAACAAATTTGCCAAAATTTATAATTTCTAACAAAAAAGAGAAAAAGATATATTTGTAAACAAATTTCTAGCTAATGCAAAGAAAAAACCAAATAAGAAAATAAATCAAATTGATTTTACTCAAATACATCATCCTAATCAAATTATATTGATAATATATATTTTTTATAAATTATTAAATCATTTATATCCGGATCCGGGTCTAATACGGGTCGGAATACTATATTCCGTATCCGACCCGTTTTTTTGTTTGAAAAAACGGATCCGGATCCGGATAACGGAATTAAATCCCTACCCATACCCGCAAAAATTTCAGGGATCCGATCCGGATCCGGGTGTAGACCCGACCCGTTGACCGGCCTAGGGTCACCCATCCTAGTACTACTGTCGCCCAAGCACGCTTAACTTCGAAGTTCTGATGGGATCCGGTGCATTAGTGCTGGTATGATCGCACCCGCCATGTTCCTTTCGCTTTATTCTTTTAAACTGCCACGTCCTGTGAAGCAGTTTGGCTTTTCTGGACCCGAATTCATTCTAAGCGTCAATTCATGAATTTCTTCTCATCCTTTTATTTATTTACTTTTATATTTTTTTCTTGTTGCTTTGCACCTTTTTTTTCCCTCGTCGCACAACTCTCAATTATCCTGAAATTGATCCTTCACGCTTGCGCTTATACATTTGCGCCGACAACTTTGACCGACGATCCTGGCTTCGATCCAGCCGTACCGTTCCTGACTTGTCTCGCGCCTTCAGATCCGCCTTCATGCTTCGATAAGAAGCAAAATATAAAGCAATCGTTCCGACGGAGCTAAATTACTACAGCATAAAGAACGAAGGGGAAATTTGGATTTCGAAACAAAAAAGGGAGGGGTGCAACACGAGGACTTCCCAGGGGGTCACCCATCCTAGTACTACTGTCGCCCAAGCACGCTTAACTTCGAAGTTCTGATGGGATCCGGTGCATTAGTGCTGGTATGATCGCACCCGCCATGTTCCTTTCGCTTTATTCTTTTAAACTGCCACGTCCTGTGAAGCAGTTTGGCTTTTCTGGACCCGAATTCATTCTAAGCGTCAATTCATGAATTTCCTCTCATCCTTTTATTTATTTACTTTTATATTTTTTTCTTGTTGCTTTGCACCTTTTTTTTCCCTCGTCGCACAACTCTCAATTATCCTGAAATTGATCCTTCACGCTTGCGCTTATGCATTTGCGCCGACAACTTTGACCGACGATCCGGGCTTCGATCCAGCCGTACCGTTCCTGACTTGTCTCGCGCCTTCAGATCCGCCTTCATGCTTCGATGAGAAGCAAAATATAAAGCAATCGTTCCGACGGAGCTAAATTACTACAGCATAAAGAACGAAGGGGAAATTTGGATTTCGAAACAAAAAAGGGAGGGGTGAAACACGAGGATTTCCCAGGGGGTCACCTAGGGGTGTCAACGGGCCGGGTCCGGGCCGGAATTCATTATTCCGGAGCCGGACCCGGATCCGACCCGTTTACCCGACGGGTCTTTTATTCTGTGTTCCGGATCCGGACCCGGCGAGTCTCGGATCCGGGTCGGGTCTACCCGAACAAATTTGCCAAAATTTATAATTTCTAACAAAAAAGAGAAAAAAATATATTTGTAAACTAATTTCTAACTAATGCAAAGAAAAAACCAAATAAGAAAATAAATCAAATTGATTTTACTCAAATACATCATCCTAATCAAATTATATTGATAATATATATTTTTTATAAATTATTAAATCATTTATATCCGGATCCGGGTCTAATACGGGTCGGAATACTATATTCCGTATCCGACCCATTTTTTTGTTTGAAAAAACGGATCCGGATCCGGATAACGGAATTAAATCCCTACCCATACCCGAAAAAATTTCAGCGATCCGATCCGGATCCGGGTCTAGACCCGACCCGTTGACAGGCCTAGGGTCACCCATCCTAGTACTACTGTCGCCCAAGCACGCTTAACTTCGGAGTTCTGATGGGATCCGGTGCATTAGTGCTGGTATGATCGCACCCGCCATGTTCCTTTCGCTTTATTCTTTTAAACTGCCACGTCCTGTGAAGCAGTTTGGCTTTTCTGGACCCGAATTCATTCTAAGCGTCAATTCATGAATTTCCTCTCATCCTTTTATTTATTTACTTTTATATTTTTTTCTTGTTGCTTTGCACCTTTTTTTTCCCTCGTCGCACAACTCTCAATTATCCTGAAATTGATCCTTCACGCTTGCGCTTATACATTTGCGCCGACAACTTTGACCGACGATCCGGGCTTCGATCCAGCCGTACCGTTCCTGACTTGTCTCGCGCCTTCAGATCCGCCTTCATGCTTCGATGAGAAGCAAAATATAAAGCAATCGTTCCGACGGAGCTAAATTACTACAGCATAAAGAACGAAGGGGAAATTTGGATTTCGAAACAAAAAAGGGAGGGGTGCAACACGAGGATTTCCCAGTGGGTCACCCATCCTAGTACTACTCTCGCCCAAGCACGCTTAACTTCGGAGTTCTGATGGGATCCGGTGCATTAGTGCTGGTATGATCGCACCCGCCATGTTCCTTTCGCTTTATTCTTTTAAACTGCCCCGTCCTGTGAAGCAGTGTGGCTTTTCTGGACCCGAATTCATTTTAAGCGTCAATTCAAGAATTTCCCCTCATCCTTTTATTTATTTACTTTTACATTTTTTTCTTGTTGATTTGCACCATTTTTTTTTCCCTCGTCGCGCAACTCTCAATTATTCTGAAATTGATCCTTCACGCTTGCACTTATACATTTGCGCCGACAACTTTGACCGACGATCCGGGTTTCGATCCAGCCGTACCGTTCCTGACTTGTCTCGCGCCTTCAGATCCGCCTTCATGCTTCGATGAGAAGCAAAATATAAAGCAATCGTTCCGACGGAGCTAAATTACTACAGCATAAAGAACGAAGGGGAAATTTGGATTTCGAAACAAAAAAGGGAGGGGTGCAACACGAGGATTTCCCAGGGGGTCACCTAGGGGTGTCAACGGGCCGGGTCCGGGCCGGAATTCATTATTCCGGACCCGGACCCGGAGCCGACCCGTTTACCCGACGGGTCTTTTATTCGGTGTTCCGGATCCGGACCCGGCGAGTCTCGGATCCGGGTCGGGTCTACCCGAACAAATTTGCCAAAATTTATAATTTCTAACAAAAAAGAGAAAAAGATATATTTGTAAACTAATTTCTAGCTAATGCAAAGAAAAAACCAAATAAGAAAATAAATCAAATTGATTTTACTCAAATACATCATCCTAATCAAATTATATTGATAATATATATTTTTTATAAATTGTTAAATCATTTATATCCGGATCCGGGTCTAGTACGGGTCGGAATACTATATTCCGTATCCGACCCGTTTTTTTGTTTGAAAAAACGGATCCGGATCCGGATAACGGAATTAAATCCCTACCCATACCAGCAAAAATTTCAGGGATCCGATCCGGATCCGGGTGTAGACCCGACCCGTTGACCGGCCTAGGGTCACCCATCCTAGTACTACTGTCGCCCAAGCACGCTTAACTTCGAAGTTCTGATGGGATCCGGTGCATTAGTGCTGGTATGATCGCACCCGCCATGTTCCTTTCGCTTTATTCTTTTAAACTGCCACGTCCTGTGAAGCAGTTTGGCTTTTCTGGACCCGAATTCATTCTAAGCGTCAATTCATGAATTTCCTCTTATCCTTTTATTTATTTACTTTTATATTTTTTTCTTGTTGCTTTGCACCTTTTTTTTCCCTCGTCGCACAACTCTCAATTATCCTGAAATTGATCCTTCACGCTTGCGCTTATGCATTTGCGCCGACAACTTTGACCGACGATCCGGGCTTCGATCCAGCCGTACCGTTCCTGACTTGTCTCGCGCCTTCAGATCCGCCTTCATGCTTCGATGAGAAGCAAAATATAAAGCAATCGTTCCGACGGAGCTAAATTACTACAGCATAAAGAACGAAGGGGAAATTTGGATTTCGAAACAAAAAAGGGAGGGGTGAAACACGAGGATTTCCCAGGGGGTCACCTAGGGGTGTCAACGGGCCGGGTCCGGGCCGGAATTCATTATTCCGGAGCCGGACCCGGATCCGACCCGTTTACCCGACGGGTCTTTTATTCTGTGTTCCGGATCCGGACCCGGCGAGTCTCGGATCCGGGTCGGGTCTACCCGAACAAATTTGCCAAAATTTATAATTTCTAACAAAAAAGAGAAAAAAATATATTTGTAAACTAATTTCTAACTAATGCAAAGAAAAAACCAAATAAGAAAATAAATCAAATTGATTTTACTCAAATACATCATCCTAATCAAATTATATTGATAATATATATTTTTTATAAATTATTAAATCATTTATATCCGGATCCGGGTCTAATACGGGTCGGAATACTATATTCCGTATCCGACCCATTTTTTTGTTTGAAAAAACGGATCCGGATCCGGATAACGGAATTAAATCCCTACCCATACCCGAAAAAATTTCAGCGATCCGATCCGGATCCGGGTCTAGACCCGACCCGTTGACAGGCCTAGGGTCACCCATCCTAGTACTACTGTCGCCCAAGCACGCTTAACTTCGGAGTTCTGATGGGATCCGGTGCATTAGTGCTGGTATGATCGCACCCGCCATGTTCCTTTCGCTTTATTCTTTTAAACTGCCACGTCCTGTGAAGCAGTTTGGCTTTTCTGGACCCGAATTCATTCTAAGCGTCAATTCATGAATTTCCTCTCATCCTTTTATTTATTTACTTTTATATTTTTTTCTTGTTGCTTTGCACCTTTTTTTTCCCTCGTCGCACAACTCTCAATTATCCTGAAATTGATCCTTCACGCTTGCGCTTATACATTTGCGCCGACAACTTTGACCGACGATCCGGGCTTCGATCCAGCCGTACCGTTCCTGACTTGTCTCGCGCCTTCAGATCCGCCTTCATGCTTCGATGAGAAGCAAAATATAAAGCAATCGTTCCGACGGAGCTAAATTACTACAGCATAAAGAACGAAGGGGAAATTTGGATTTCGAAACAAAAAAGGGAGGGGTGCAACACGAGGATTTCCCAGGGGGTCACCTAGGGGTGTCAACGGGCCGGGTCCGGGCCGGAATTCATTATTCCGGACCCGGACCCGGATCCGACCCGTTTACCCGACGGGTCTTTTATTCTGTGTTCCGGATCCGGACCCGGCGAGTCTCGGATCCGGGTCGGGTCTACCCGAACAAATTTGCCAAAATTTATAATTTCTAACAAAAAAGAGAAAAAAATATATTTGTAAACTAATTTCTAACTAATGCAAAGAAAAAACCAAATAAGAAAATAAATCAAATTGATTTTACTCAAATACATCATCCTAATCAAATTATATTGATAATATATATTTTTTATAAATTATTAAATCATTTATATCCGGATCCGGGTCTAATACGGGTCGGAATACTATATTCCGTATCCGACCCGTTTTTTTGTTTGAAAAAACGGATCCGGATCCGGATAACGGAATTAAATCCCTACCCATACCCGAAAAAATTTCAGCGATCCGATCCGGATCCGGGTCTAGACCCGACCCGTTGACCGGCCTAGGGTCACCCATCCTAGTACTACTGTCGCCCAAGCACGCTTAACTTCGAAGTTCTGATGGGATCCGGTGCATTAGTGCTGGTATGATCGCACCCGCCATGTTCCTTTCGCTTTATTCTTTTAAACTGCCCCGTCCTGTGAAGCAGTGTGGCTTTTCTGGACCCGAATTCATTTTAAGCGTCAATTCAAGAATTTCCCCTCATCCTTTTATTTATTTACTTTTACATTTTTTTCTTGTTGATTTGCACCATTTTTTTTTCCCTCGTCGCGCAACTCTCAATTATTCTGAAATTGATCCTTCACGCTTGCACTTATACATTTGCGCCGACAACTTTGACCGACGATCCGGGTTTCGATCCAGCCGTACCGTTCCTGACTTGTCTCGCGCCTTCAGATCCGCCTTCATGCTTCGATGAGAAGCAAAATATAAAGCAATCGTTCCGACGGAGCTAAATTACTACAGCATAAAGAACGAAGGGGAAATTTGGATTTCGAAACAAAAAAGGGAGGGGTGCAACACGAGGATTTCCCAGGGGGTCACCTAGGGGTGTCAACGGGCCGGGTCCGGGCCGGAATTCATTATTCCGGACCCGGACCCGGATCCGACCCGTTTACCCGACGGGTCTTTTATTCGGTGTTCCGGATCCGGACCCGGCGAGTCTCGGATCCGGGTCGGGTCTACCCGAACAAATTTGCCAAAATTTATAATTTCTAACAAAAAAGAGAAAAAAATATATTTGTAAACTAATTTCTAACTAATGCAAAGAAAAAACCAAATAAGAAAATAAATCAAATTGATTTTACTCAAATACATCATCCTAATCAAATTATATTGATAATATATATTTTTTATAAATTATTAAATCATTTGTATCCGGATCCGGGTCTAATACGGGTCGGAATACTATATTCCGTATCCGACCCGTTTTTTTGTTTGAAAAAACGGATCCGGATCCGGATAACGGAATTAAATCCCTACCCATACCCGAAAAAATTTCAGCGATCCGATCCGGATCCGGGTCTAGACCCGACCCGTTGACAGGCCTAGGGTCACCCATCCTAGTACTACTGTCGCCCAAGCACGCTTAACTTCGGAGTTCTGATGGGATCCGGTGCATTAGTGCTGGTATGATCGCACCCGCCATGTTCCTTTCGCTTTATTCTTTTAAACTGCCACGTCCTGTGAAGCAGTTTGGCTTTTCTGGACCCGAATTCATTCTAAGCGTCAATTCATGAATTTCCTCTCATCCTTTTATTTATTTACTTTTATATTTTTTTCTTGTTGCTTTGCACCTTTTTTTTCCCTCGTCGCACAACTCTCAATTATCCTGAAATTGATCCTTCACGCTTCCGCTTATACATTTGCGCCGACAACTTTGACCGACGATCCGGGCTTCGATCCAGCCGTACCGTTCCTGACTTGTCTCGCGCCTTCAGATCCGCCTTCATGCTTCGATGAGAAGCAAAATATCAAGCAATCGTTCCGACGGAGCTAAATTACTACAGCATAAAGAACGAAGGGGAAATTTGGATTTCGAAACAAAAAAGGGAGGGGTGCAACACGAGGACTTCCCAGGGGGTCACCTAGGGGTGTCAACGGGCCGGGTCCGGGCCGGAATTCATTATTCCGGACCCGGACCCGGATCCGACCCGTTTACCCGACGGGTCTTTTATTCGGTGTTCCGGATCCGGACCCGGCGAGTCTCGGATCCGGGTCGGGTCTACCCGAACAAATTTGCCAAAATTTATAATTTCTAACAAAAAAGAGAAAAAAATATATTTGTAAACTAATTTCTAACTAATGCAAAGAAAAAACCAAATAAGAAAATAAATCAAATTGATTTTACTCAAATACATCATCCTAATCAAATTATATTGATAATATATATTTTTTATAAATTATTAAATCATTTATATCCGGATCCGGGTCTAATACGGGTCGGAATACTATATTCCGTATCCGACCCGTTTTTTTGTTTGAAAAAACGGATCCGGATCCGGATAACGGAATTAAATCCCTACCCATACCCGAAAAAATTTCAGCGATCCGATCCGGATCCGGGTCTAGACCCGACCCGTTGACAGGCCTAGGGTCACCCATCCTAGTACTACTGTCGCCCAAGCACGCTTAACTTCGGAGTTCTGATGGGATCCGGTGCATTAGTGCTGGTATGATCGCACCCGCCATGTTCCTTTCGCTTTATTCTTTTAAACTGCCACGTCCTGTGAAGCAGTTTGGCTTTTCTGGACCCGAATTCATTCTAAGCGTCAATTCATGAATTTCCTCTCATCCTTTTATTTATTTACTTTTATATTTTTTTCTTGTTGCTTTGCACCTTTTTTTTCCCTCGTCGCACAACTCTCAATTATCCTGAAATTGATCCTTCACGCTTCCGCTTATACATTTGCGCCGACAACTTTGACCGACGATCCGGGCTTCGATCCAGCCGTACCGTTCCTGACTTGTCTCGCGCCTTCAGATCCGCCTTCATGCTTCGATGAGAAGCAAAATATCAAGCAATCGTTCCGACGGAGCTAAATTACTACAGCATAAAGAACGAAGGGGAAATTTGGATTTCGAAACAAAAAAGGGAGGGGTGCAACACGAGGACTTCCCAGGGGGTCACCCATCCTAGTACTACTCTCGCCCAAGCACGCTTAACTTCGGAGTTCTGATGGGATCCGGTGCATTAGTGCTGGTATGATCGCACCCGCCATGTTCCTTTCGCTTTATTCTTTTAAACTGCCCCGTCCTGTGAAGCAGTGTGGCTTTTCTGGACCCGAATTCATTTTAAGCGTCAATTCAAGAATTTCCCCTCATCCTTTTATTTATTTACTTTTACATTTTTTTCTTGTTGATTTGCACCATTTTTTTTTCCCTCGTCGCGCAATTCTCAATTATCCTGAAATTGATCCTTCACGCTTGCGCTTATACATTTGCGCCGACAACTTTGACCGACGATCCGGGCTTCGATCCAGCCGTACCGTTCCTGACTTGTCTCGCGCCTTCAGATCCGCCTTCATGCTTCGATGAGAAGCAAAATATAAAGCAATCGTTCCGACGGAGCTAAATTACTACAGCATAAAGAACGAAGGGAAAATTTGGATTTCGAAACAAAAAAGGGAGGGGTTCAACACGAGGATTTCCCAGGGGGTCACCTAGGGGTGTCAACGGGCCGGGTCCGGGCCGGAATTCATTATTCCGGACCCGGACCCGGAGCCGACCCGTTTACCCGACGGGTCTTTTATTCGGTGTTCCGGATCCGGACCCGGCGAGTCTCGGATCCGGGTCGGGTCTACCCGAACAAATTTGCCAAAATTTATAATTTCTAACAAAAAAGAGAAAAAGATATATTTGTAAACTAATTTCTAGCTAATGCAAAGAAAAAACCAAATAAGAAAATAAATCAAATTGATTTTACTCAAATACATCATCCTAATCAAATTATATTGATAATATATATTTTTTATAAATTATTAAATCATTTATATCCGAATCCGGGTCTAATACGGGTCGGAATACTATATTCCGTATCCGACCCGTTTTTTTGTTTGAAAAAACGGATCCGGATCCGGATAACGGAATTAAATCCCTACCCATACCCGCAAAAATTTCAGGGATCCGATCCGGATCCGGGTGTAGACCCGACCCGTTGACCGGCCTAGGGTCACCCATCCTAGTACTACTGTCGCCCAAGCACGCTTAACTTCGAAGTTCTGATGGGATCCGGTGCATTAGTGCTGGTATGATCGCACCCGCCATGTTCCTTTCGCTTTATTCTTTTAAACTGCCACGTCCTGTGAAGCAGTTTGGCTTTTCTGGACCCGAATTCATTCTAAGCGTCAATTCATGAATTTCCTCTCATCCTTTTATTTATTTACTTTTATATTTTTTTCTTGTTGCTTTGCACCTTTTTTTTCCCTCGTCGCACAACTCTCAATTATCCTGAAATTGATCCTTCACGCTTGCGCTTATGCATTTGCGCCGACAACTTTGACCGACGATCCGGGCTTCGATCCAGCCGTACCGTTCCTGACTTGTCTCGCGCCTTCAGATCCGCCTTCATGCTTCGATGAGAAGCAAAATATAAAGCAATCGTTCCGACGGAGCTAAATTACTACAGCATAAAGAACGAAGGGGAAATTTGGATTTCGAAACAAAAAAGGGAGGGGTGCAACACGAGGATTTCCCAGGGGGTCACCTAGGGGTGTCAACGGGCCGGGTCCGTGCCGGAATTCATTATTCCGGACCCGGACCCGGATCCGACCCGTTTACCCGACGGGTCTTTTATTCTGTGTTCCGGATCCGGACCCGGCGAGTCTCGGATCCGGGTCGGGTCTACCCGAACAAATTTGCCAAAATTTATAATTTCTAACAAAAAAGAGAAAAAAATATATTTGTAAACTAATTTCTAACTAATGCAAAGAAAAAACCAAATAAGAAAATAAATCAAATTGATTTTACTCAAATACATCATCCTAATCAAATTATATTGATAATATATATTTTTTATAAATTATTAAATCATTTATATCCGGATCCGGGTCTAATACGGGTCGGAATACTATATTCCGTATCCGACCCATTTTTTTGTTTGAAAAAACCGATCCGGATCCGGATAACGGAATTAAATCCCTACCCATACCCGAAAAAATTTCAGCGATCCGATCCGGATCCGTGTCTAGACCCGACCCGTTGACAGGCCTAGGGTCACCCATCCTAGTACTACTGTCGCCCAAGCACGCTTAACTTCGGAGTTCTGATGGGATCCGGTGCATTAGTGCTGGTATGATCGCACCCGCCATGTTCCTTTCGCTTTATTCTTTTAAACTGCCACGTCCTGTGAAGCAGTTTGGCTTTTCTGGACCCGAATTCATTCTAAGCGTCAATTCATGAATTTCCTCTCATCCTTTTATTTATTTACTTTTATATTTTTTTCTTGTTGCTTTGCACCTTTTTTTTCCCTCGTCGCACAACTCTCAATTATCCTGAAATTGATCCTTCACGCTTGCGCTTATACATTTGCGCCGACAACTTTGACCGACGATCCGGGCTTCGATCCAGCCGTACCGTTCCTGACTTGTCTCGCGCCTTCAGATCCGCCTTCATGCTTCGATAAGAAGCAAAATATAAAGCAATCGTTCCGACGGAGCTAAATTACTACAGCATAAAGAACGAAGGGGAAATTTGGATTTCGAAACAAAAAAGGGAGGGGTGCAACACGAGGATTTCCCAGTGGGTCACCCATCCTAGTACTACTCTCGCCCAAGCACGCTTAACTTCGGAGTTCTGATGGGATCCGGTGCATTAGTGCTGGTATGATCGCACCCGCCATGTTCCTTTCGCTTTATTCTTTTAAACTGCCCCGTCCTGTGAAGCAGTGTGGCTTTTCTGGACCCGAATTCATTTTAAGCGTCAATTCAAGAATTTCCCCTCATCCTTTTATTTATTTACTTTTACATTTTTTTCTTGTTGATTTGCACCATTTTTTTTTCCCTCGTCGCGCAACTCTCAATTATTCTGAAATTGATCCTTCACGCTTGCACTTATACATTTGCGCCGACAACTTTGACCGACGATCCGGGTTTCGATCCAGCCGTACCGTTCCTGACTTGTCTCGCGCCTTCAGATCCGCCTTCATGCTTCGATGAGAAGCAAAATATAAACCAATCGTTCCGACGGAGCTAAATTACTACAGCATAAAGAACGAAGGGGAAATTTGGATTTCGAAACAAAAAAGGGAGGGGTGCAACACGAGGATTTCCCAGGGGGTCACCTAGGGGTGTCAACGGGCCGGGTCCGGGCCGGAATTCATTATTCCGGACCCGGACCCGGAGCCGACCCGTTTACCCGACGGGTCTTTTATTCGGTGTTCCGGATCCGGACCCGGCGAGTCTCGGATCCGGGTCGGGTCTACCCGAACAAATTTGCCAAAATTTATAATTTCTAACAAAAAAGAGAAAAAGATATATTTGTAAACTAATTTCTAGCTAATGCAAAGAAAAAACCAAATAAGAAAATAAATCAAATTGATTTTACTCAAATACATCATCCTAATCAAATTATATTGATAATATATATTTTTTATAAATTGTTAAATCATTTATATCCGGATCCGGGTCTAGTACGGGTCGGAATACTATATTCCGTATCCGACCCGTTTTTTTGTTTGAAAAAACGGATCCGGATCCGGATAACGGAATTAAATCCCTACCCATACCAGCAAAAATTTCAGGGATCCGATCCGGATCCGGGTGTAGACCCGACCCGTTGACCGGCCTAGGGTCACCCATCCTAGTACTACTGTCGCCCAAGCACGCTTAACTTCGAAGTTCTGATGGGATCCGGTGCATTAGTGCTGGTATGATCGCACCCGCCATGTTCCTTTCGCTTTATTCTTTTAAACTGCCACGTCCTGTGAAGCAGTTTGGCTTTTCTGGACCCGAATTCATTCTAAGCGTCAATTCATGAATTTCCTCTTATCCTTTTATTTATTTACTTTTATATTTTTTTCTTGTTGCTTTGCACCTTTTTTTTCCCTCGTCGCACAACTCTCAATTATCCTGAAATTGATTCTTCACGCTTGCGCTTATACATTTGCGCCGACAACTTTGACCGACGAACCGGGCTTCGATCCAGCCGTACCGTTCCTGACTTGTCTCGCGCCTTCAGATCCGCCTTCATGCTTCGATGAGAAGCAAAATATAAAGCAATCGTTCCGACGGAGCTAAATTACTACAGCATAAAGAACGAAGGGAAAATTTGGATTTCGAAACAAAAAAGGGAGGGGTGCAACACGAGGATTTCCCAGGGGGTCACCTAGGGGTGTCAACGGGCCGGGTCCGGGCCGGAATTCATTATTCCGGAGCCGGACCCGGATCCGACCCGTTTACCCGACGGGTCTTTTATTCGGTGTTCCGGATCCGGACCCGGCGAGTCTCGGATCCGGGTCGGGTCTACCCGAACAAATTTGCCAAAATTTATAATTTCTAACAAAAAAGAGAATAAGATATATTTGTAAACTAATTTCTAGCTAATGCAAAGAAAAAACCAAATAAGAAAATAAATCAAATTGATTTTACTCAAATACATCATCCTAATCAAATTATATTGATAATATATATTTTTTATAAATTATTAAATCATTTATATCCGGATCCGGGTCTAGTACGGGTCGGAATATTATATTCCGTATCCGACCCGTTTTTTTGTTTGAAAAAACGGATCCGGATCCGGATAACGGAATTAAATCCCTACCCATACCAGCAAAAATTTCAGGGATCCGATCCGGATCCGGGTGTAGACCCGACCCGTTGACCGGCCTAGGGTCACCCATCCTAGTACTACTGTCGCCCAAGCACGCTTAACTTCGAAGTTCTGATGGGATCCGGTGCATTAGTGCTGGTATGATCGCACCCGCAAGGTTCCTTTCGCTTTATTCTTTTAAACTGCCACGTCCTGTGAAGCAGTTTGGCTTTTCTGGACCCGAATTCATTCTAAGCGTCAATTCATGAATTTCCTCTTATCCTTTTATTTATTTACTTTTATATTTTTTTCTTGTTGCTTTGCACCTTTTTTTTCCCTCGTCGCACAACTCTCAATTATCCTGAAATTGATCCTTCACGCTTGCGCTTATACATTTGCGCCGACAACTTTGACCGACGATCCGGGCTTCGATCCAGCCGTACCGTTCCTGACTTGTCTCGCGCCTTCAGATCCGCCTTCATGCTTCGATAAGAAGCAAAATATAAAGCAATCGTTCCGACGGAGCTAAATTACTACAGCATAAAGAACGAAGGGGAAATTTGGATTTCGAAACAAAAAAGGGAGGGGTGCAACACGAGGACTTCCCAGGGGGTCACCCATCCTAGTACTACTCTCGCCCAAGCATGCTTAACTTCGGAGTTCTGATGGGATCCGGTGCATTAGTGCTGATATGATCGCACCCACCATGTTCCTTTCGCTTTATTCTTTTAAACTGCCCCGTCCTGTGAAGCAGTGTGGCTTTTCTGGACCCGAATTCATTTTAAGCGTCAATTCAAGAATTTCCCCTCATCCTTTTATTTATTTACTTTTACATTTTTTTCTTGTTGATTTGCACCATTTTTTTTTCCCTCGTCGCGCAACTCTCAATTATCCTGAAATTGATCCTTCACGCTTGCACTTATACATTTGCGCCGACAACTTTGACCGACGATCCGGGCTTCGATCCAGCCGTACCGTTCCTGACTTGTCTCGCGCCTTCAGATCCGCCTTCATGCTTCGATGAGAAGCAAAATATAAAGCAATCGTTCCGACGGAGCTAAATTACTACAGCATAAAGAACGAAGGGGAAATTTGGATTTCGAAACAAAAAAGGGAGGGGTGCAACACGAGGATTTCCCAGGGGGTCACCTAGGGGTGTCAACGGGCCGGGTCCGGGCCGGAATTCATTATTCCGGACCCGGACCCGGATCCGACCCGTTTACCCGACGGGTCTTTTATTCTGTGTTCCGGATCCGGACCCGGCGAGTCTCGGATCCGGGTCGGGTCTACCCGAACAAATTTGCCAAAATTTATAATTTCTAACAAAAAAGAGAAAAAAATATATTTGTAAACTAATTTCTAACTAATGCAAAGAAAAAACCAAATAAGAAAATAAATCAAATTGATTTTACTCAAATACATCATCCTAATCAAATTATATTGATAATATATATTTTTTATAAATTATTAAATCATTTATATCCGGATCCGGGTCTAATACGGGTCGGAATACTATATTCCGTATCCGACCCGTTTTTTTGTTTGAAAAAACGGATCCGGATCCGGATAACGGAATTAAATCCCTACCCATACCCGAAAAAATTTCAGCGATCCGATCCGGATCCGGGTCTAGACCCGACCCGTTGACCGGCCTAGGGTCACCCATCCTAGTACTACTGTCGCCCAAGCACGCTTAACTTCGAAGTTCTGATGGGATCCGGTGCATTAGTGCTGGTATGATCGCACCCGCCATGTTCCTTTCGCTTTATTCTTTTAAACTGCCCCGTCCTGTGAAGCAGTGTGGCTTTTCTGGACACGAATTCATTTTAAGCGTCAATTCAAGAATTTCCCCTCATCCTTTTATTTATTTACTTTTACATTTTTTTCTTGTTGATTTGCACCATTTTTTTTTCCCTCGTCGCGCAACTCTCAATTATTCTGAAATTGATCCTTCACGCTTGCACTTATACATTTGCGCCGACAACTTTGACCGACGATCCGGGTTTCGATCCAGCCGTACCGTTCCTGACTTGTCTCGCGCCTTCAGATCCGCCTTCATGCTTCGATGAGAAGCAAAATATAAAGCAATCGTTCCGACGGAGCTAAATTACTACAGCATAAAGAACGAAGGGGAAATTTGGATTTCGAAACAAAAAAGGGAGGGGTGCAACACGAGGATTTCCCAGGGGGTCACCTAGGGGTGTCAACGGGCCGGGTCCGGGCCGGAATTCATTATTCCGGACCCGGACCCGGATCCGACCCGTTTACCCGACGGGTCTTTTATTCGGTGTTCCGGATCCGGACCCGGCGAGTCTCGGATCCGGGTCGGGTCTACCCGAACAAATTTGCCAAAATTTATAATTTCTAACAAAAAAGAGAAAAAAATATATTTGTAAACTAATTTCTAACTAATGCAAAGAAAAAACCAAATAAGAAAATAAATCAAATTGATTTTACTCAAATACATCATCCTAATCAAATTATATTGATAATATATATTTTTTATAAATTATTAAATCATTTGTATCCGGATCCGGGTCTAATACGGGTCGGAATACTATATTCCGTATCCGACCCGTTTTTTTGTTTGAAAAAACGGATCCGGATCCGGATAACGGAATTAAATCCCTACCCATACCCGAAAAAATTTCAGCGATCCGATCCGGATCCGGGTCTAGACCCGACCCGTTGACAGGCCTAGGGTCACCCATCCTAGTACTACTGTCGCCCAAGCACGCTTAACTTCGGAGTTCTGATGGGATCCGGTGCATTAGTGCTGGTATGATCGCACCCGCCATGTTCCTTTCGCTTTATTCTTTTAAACTGCCACGTCCTGTGAAGCAGTTTGGCTTTTCTGGACCCGAATTCATTCTAAGCGTCAATTCATGAATTTCCTCTCATCCTTTTATTTATTTACTTTTATATTTTTTTCTTGTTGCTTTGCACCTTTTTTTTCCCTCGTCGCACAACTCTCAATTATCCTGAAATTGATCCTTCACGCTTCCGCTTATACATTTGCGCCGACAACTTTGACCGACGATCCGGGCTTCGATCCAGCCGTACCGTTCCTGACTTGTCTCGCGCCTTCAGATCCGCCTTCATGCTTCGATGAGAAGCAAAATATCAAGCAATCGTTCCGACGGAGCTAAATTACTACAGCATAAAGAACGAAGGGGAAATTTGGATTTCGAAACAAAAAAGGGAGGGGTGCAACACGAGGACTTCCCAGGGGGTCACCTAGGGGTGTCAACGGGCCGGGTCCGGGCCGGAATTCATTATTCCGGACCCGGACCCGGATCCGACCCGTTTACCCGACGGGTCTTTTATTCGGTGTTCCGGATCCGGACCCGGCGAGTCTCGGATCCGGGTCGGGTCTACCCGAACAAATTTGCCAAAATTTATAATTTCTAACAAAAAAGAGAAAAAAATATATTTGTAAACTAATTTCTAACTAATGCAAAGAAAAAACCAAATAAGAAAATAAATCAAATTGATTTTACTCAAATACATCATCCTAATCAAATTATATTGATATTATATATTTTTTATAAATTATTAAATCATTTATATCCGGATCCGGGTCTAATACGGGTCGGAATACTATATTCCGTATCCGACCCGTTTTTTTGTTTGAAAAAACGGATCCGGATCCGGATAACGGAATTAAATCCCTACCCATACCCGAAAAAATTTCAGCGATCCGATCCGGATCCGGGTCTAGACCCGACCCGTTGACAGGCCTAGGGTCACCCATCCTAGTACTACTGTCGCCCAAGCACGCTTAACTTCGGAGTTCTGATGGGATCCGGTGCATTAGTGCTGGTATGATCGCACCCGCCATGTTCCTTTCGCTTTATTCTTTTAAACTGCCACGTCCTGTGAAGCAGTTTGGCTTTTCTGGACCCGAATTCATTCTAAGCGTCAATTCATGAATTTCCTCTCATCCTTTTATTTATTTACTTTTATATTTTTTTCTTGTTGCTTTGCACCTTTTTTTTCCCTCGTCGCACAACTCTCAATTATCCTGAAATTGATCCTTCACGCTTCCGCTTATACATTTGCGCCGACAACTTTGACCGACGATCCGGGCTTCGATCCAGCCGTACCGTTCCTGACTTGTCTCGCGCCTTCAGATCCGCCTTCATGCTTCGATGAGAAGCAAAATATCAAGCAATCGTTCCGACGGAGCTAAATTACTACAGCATAAAGAACGAAGGGGAAATTTGGATTTCGAAACAAAAAAGGGAGGGGTGCAACACGAGGACTTCCCAGGGGGTCACCTAGGGGTGTCAACGGGCCGGGTCCGGGCCGGAATTCATTATTCCGGACCCGGACCCGGATCCGACCCGTTTACCCGACGGGTCTTTTATTCGGTGTTCCGGATCCGGACCCGGCGAGTCTCGGATCCGGGTCGGGTCTACCCGAACAAATTTGCCAAAATTTATAATTTCTAACAAAAAAGAGAAAAAAATATATTTGTAAACTAATTTCTAACTAATGCAAAGAAAAAACCAAATAAGAAAATAAATCAAATTGATTTTACTCAAATACATCATCCTAATCAAATTATATTGATAATATATATTTTTTATAAATTATTAAATCATTTATATCCGGATCCGGGTCTAATACGGGTCGGAATACTATATTCCGTATCCGACCCGTTTTTTTGTTTGAAAAAACGGATCCGGATCCGGATAACGGAATTAAATCCCTACCCATACCCGAAAAAATTTCAGCGATCCGATCCGGATCCGGGTCTAGACCCGACCCGTTGACAGGCCTAGGGTCACCCATCCTAGTACTACTGTCGCCCAAGCACGCTTAACTTCGGAGTTCTGATGGGATCCGGTGCATTAGTGCTGGTATGATCGCACCCGCCATGTTCCTTTCGCTTTATTCTTTTAAACTGCCACGTCCTGTGAAGCAGTTTGGCTTTTCTGGACCCGAATTCATTCTAAGCGTCAATTCATGAATTTCCTCTCATCCTTTTATTTATTTACTTTTATATTTTTTTCTTGTTGCTTTGCACCTTTTTTTTCCCTCGTCGCACAACTCTCAATTATCCTGAAATTGATCCTTCACGCTTCCGCTTATACATTTGCGCCGACAACTTTGACCGACGATCCGGGCTTCGATCCAGCCGTACCGTTCCTGACTTGTCTCGCGCCTTCAGATCCGCCTTCATGCTTCGATGAGAAGCAAAATATCAAGCAATCGTTCCGACGGAGCTAAATTACTACAGCATAAAGAACGAAGGGGAAATTTGGATTTCGAAACAAAAAAGGGAGGGGTGCAACACGAGGACTTCCCAGGGGGTCACCCATCCTAGTACTACTCTCGCCCAAGCACGCTTAACTTCGGAGTTCTGATGGGATCCGGTGCATTAGTGCTGGTATGATCGCACCCGCCATGTTCCTTTCGCTTTATTCTTTTAAACTGCCCCGTCCTGTGAAGCAGTGTGGCTTTTCTGGACCCGAATTCATTTTAAGCGTCAATTCAAGAATTTCCCCTCATCCTTTTATTTATTTACTTTTACATTTTTTTCTTGTTGATTTGCACCATTTTTTTTTCCCTCGTCGCGCAATTCTCAATTATCCTGAAATTGATCCTTCACGCTTGCGCTTATACATTTGCGCCGACAACTTTGACCGACGATCCGGGCTTCGATCCAGCCGTACCGTTCCTGACTTGTCTCGCGCCTTCAGATCCGCCTTCATGCTTCGATGAGAAGCAAAATATAAAGCAATCGTTCCGACGGAGCTAAATTACTACAGCATAAAGAACGAAGGGAAAATTTGGATTTCGAAACAAAAAAGGGAGGGGTTCAACACGAGGATTTCCCAGGGGGTCACCTAGGGGTGTCAACGGGCCGGGTCCGGGCCGGAATTCATTATTCCGGACCCGGACCCGGAGCCGACCCGTTTACCCGACGGGTCTTTTATTCGGTGTTCCGGATCCGGACCCGGCGAGTCTCGGATCCGGCTCGGGTCTACCCGAACAAATTTGCCAAAATTTATAATTTCTAACAAAAAAGAGAAAAAGATATATTTGTAAACTAATTTCTAGCTAATGCAAAGAAAAAACCAAATAAGAAAATAAATCAAATTGATTTTACTCAAATACATCATCCTAATCAAATTATATTGATAATATATATTTTTTATAAATTATTAAATCATTTATATCCGAATCCGGGTCTAATACGGGTCGGAATACTATATTCCGTATCCGACCCGTTTTTTTGTTTGAAAAAACGGATCCGGATCCGGATAACGGAATTAAATCCCTACCCATACCCGCAAAAATTTCAGGGATCCGATCCGGATCCGGGTGTAGACCCGACCCGTTGACCGGCCTAGGGTCACCCATCCTAGTACTACTGTCGCCCAAGCACGCTTAACTTCGAAGTTCTGATGGGATCCGGTGCATTAGTGCTGGTATGATCGCACCCGCCATGTTCCTTTCGCTTTATTCTTTTAAACTGCCACGTCCTGTGAAGCAGTTTGGCTTTTCTGGACCCGAATTCATTCTAAGCGTCAATTCATGAATTTCCTCTCATCCTTTTATTTATTTACTTTTATATTTTTTTCTTGTTGCTTTGCACCTTTTTTTTCCCTCGTCGCACAACTCTCAATTATCCTGAAATTGATCCTTCACGCTTGCGCTTATGCATTTGCGCCGACAACTTTGACCGACGATCCGGGCTTCGATCCAGCCGTACCGTTCCTGACTTGTCTCGCGCCTTCAGATCCGCCTTCATGCTTCGATGAGAAGCAAAATATAAAGCAATCGTTCCGACGGAGCTAAATTACTACAGCATAAAGAACGAAGGGGAAATTTGGATTTCGAAACAAAAAAGGGAGGGGTGCAACACGAGGATTTCCCAGGGGGTCACCTAGGGGTGTCAACGGGCCGGGTCCGTGCCGGAATTCATTATTCCGGACCCGGACCCGGATCCGACCCGTTTACCCGACGGGTCTTTTATTCTGTGTTCCGGATCCGGACCCGGCGAGTCTCGGATCCGGGTCGGGTCTACCCGAACAAATTTGCCAAAATTTATAATTTCTAACAAAAAAGAGAAAAAAATATATTTGTAAACTAATTTCTAACTAATGCAAAGAAAAAACCAAATAAGAAAATAAATCAAATTGATTTTACTCAAATACATCATCCTAATCAAATTATATTGATAATATATATTTTTTATAAATTATTAAATCATTTATATCCGGATCCGGGTCTAATACGGGTCGGAATACTATATTCCGTATCCGACCCATTTTTTTGTTTGAAAAAACCGATCCGGATCCGGATAACGGAATTAAATCCCTACCCATACCCGAAAAAATTTCAGCGATCCGATCCGGATCCGTGTCTAGACCCGACCCGTTGACAGGCCTAGGGTCACCCATCCTAGTACTACTGTCGCCCAAGCACGCTTAACTTCGGAGTTCTGATGGGATCCGGTGCATTAGTGCTGGTATGATCGCACCCGCCATGTTCCTTTCGCTTTATTCTTTTAAACTGCCACGTCCTGTGAAGCAGTTTGGCTTTTCTGGACCCGAATTCATTCTAAGCGTCAATTCATGAATTTCCTCTCATCCTTTTATTTATTTACTTTTATATTTTTTTCTTGTTGCTTTGCACCTTTTTTTTCCCTCGTCGCACAACTCTCAATTATCCTGAAATTGATCCTTCACGCTTGCGCTTATACATTTGCGCCGACAACTTTGACCGACGATCCGGGCTTCGATCCAGCCGTACCGTTCCTGTCTTGTCTCGCGCCTTCAGATCCGCCTTCATGCTTCGATAAGAAGCAAAATATAAAGCAATCGTTCCGACGGAGCTAAATTACTACAGCATAAAGAACGAAGGGGAAATTTGGATTTCGAAACAAAAAAGGGAGGGGTGCAACACGAGGACTTCCCAGGGGGTCACCCATCCTAGTACTACTCTCGCCCAAGCACGCTTAACTTCGGAGTTCTGATGGGATCCGGTGCATTAGTGCTGGTATGATCGCACCCGCCATGTTCCTTTCGCTTTATTCTTTTAAACTGCCCCGTCCCGTGAAGCAGTGTGGCTTTTCTGGACCCGAATTCATTTTAAGCGTCAATTCAAGAATTTCCCCTCATCCTTTTATTTATTTACTTTTACATTTTTTTCTTGTTGATTTGCACCATTTTTTTTCCCTCGTCGCGCAACTCTCAATTATCCTGAAATTGATCCTTCACGCTTGCGCGTATACATTTGCGCCGACAACTTTGACCGACGATCCGGGCTTCGATCCAGCCGTACCGTTCCACTTGTCTCGCGCCTTCAGATCCGCCTTCATGCTTCGATGAGAAGCAAAATATAAAGCAATCGTTCCGACGGAGCTAAATTACTACAGCATAAAGAACGAAGGGAAAATTTGGATTTCGAAACAAAAAATGGAGGGGTGCAACACGAGGATTTCCCAGGGGGTCACCTAGGGGTGTCAACGGGCCGGGTCCGGGCCGGAATTCATTATTCCGGACCCGGACCCGTAGCCGACCCGTTTACCCGACGGGTCTTTTATTCGGTGTTCCGGATCCGGACCCGGCGAGTCTCGGATCCGGGTCGGGTCTACCCGAACAAATTTGCCGAAATTTATAATTTCTAACAAAAAAGAGAAAAAGATATATTTGTAAACAAATTTCTAGCTAATGCAAAGAAAAAACCAAATAAGAAAATAAATCAAATTGATTTTACTCAAATACATCATCCTAATCAAATTATATTGATAATATATATTTTTTATAAATTATTAAATCATTTATATCCGGATCCGGGTCTAATACGGGTCGGAATACTATATTCCGTATCCGACCCGTTTTTTTGTTTGAAAAAACGGATCCGGATCCGGATAACGGAATTAAATCCCTACCCATACCCGCAAAAATTTCAGGGATCCGATCCGGATCCGGGTGTAGACCCGACCCGTTGACCGGCCTAGGGTCACCCATCCTAGTACTACTGTCGCCCAAGCACGCTTAACTTCGAAGTTCTGATGGGATCCGGTGCATTAGTGCTGGTATGATCGCACCCGCCATGTTCCTTTCGCTTTATTCTTTTAAACCGCCACGTCCTGTGAAGCAGTTTGGCTTTTCTGGACCCGAATTCATTCTAAGCGTCAATTCATGAATTTCCTCTCATCCTTTTATTTATTTACTTTTATATTTTTTTCTTGTTGCTTTGCACCTTTTTTTTCCCTCGTCGCACAACTCTCAATTATCCTGAAATTGATCCTTCACGCTTGCGCTTATGCATTTGCGCCGACAACATTGACCGACGATCCGGGCTTCGATTCAGCCGTACCGTTCCTGACTTGTCTCGCGCCTTCAGATCCGCCTTCATGCTTCGATGAGAAGCAAAATATAAAGCAATCGTTCCGACGGAGCTAAATTACTACAGCATAAAGAACGAAGGGAAAATTTGGATTTCGAAACAAAAAAGGGAGGGGTGCAACACGAGGATTTCCCAGGGGGTCACCTAGGGGTGTCAACGGGCCGGATCCGGGCCGGAATTCTTTATTCCGGACCCGGACCCGGATCCGACCCGTTTACCCGACGGGTCTTTTATTCGGTGTTCCGGATCCGGACCCGGCGAGTCTCGGATCCGGGTCGGGTCTACCCGAACAAATTTGCCAAAATTTATAATTTCTAACAAAAAAGAGAAAAAGATATATTTGTAAACTAATTTCTAGCTAAAGCAAAGAAAAAACCAAATAAGAAAATAAATCAAATTGATTTTACTCAAATACATCATCCTAATCAAATTATATTGATAATATATATTTTTTATAAATTATTAAATCATTTATATCCGGATCCGGGTCTAGTACGGGTCGGAATACTATATTCCGTATCCGACCCGTTTTTTTGTTTGAAAAAACGGATCCGGATCCGGATAACGGAATTAAATCCCTACCCATACCAGCAAAAATTTCAGGGATCCGATCCGGATCCAGGTGTAGACCCGACCCGTTGACCGGCCTAGGGTCACCCATCCTAGTACTACTGTCGCCCAAGCACGCTTAACTTCGAAGTTCTGATGGGATCCGGTGCATTAGTGCTGGTATGATCGCACCCGCCATGTTCCTTTCGCTTTATTCTTTTAAACTGCCACGTCCTGTGAAGCAGTTTGGCTTTTCTGGACCCGAATTCATTCTAAGCGTCAATTCATGAATTTCCTCTCATCCTTTTATTTATTTACTTTTATATTTTTTTCTTGTTGCTTTGCACCTTTTTTTTCCCTCGTCGCACAACTCTCAATTATCCTGAAATTGATCCTTCACGCTTGCGCTTATACATTTGCGCCGACAACTTTGACCGACGATCCGGGCTTCGATCCAGCCGTACCGTTCCTGACTTGTCTCGCGCCTTCAGATCCGCCTTCATGCTTCGATAAGAAGCAAAATATAAAGCAATCGTTCCGACGGAGCTAAATTACTACAGCATAAAGAACGAAGGGGAAATTTGGATTTCGAAACAAAAAAGGGAGGGGTGCAACACGAGGACTTCCCAGGGGGTCACCCATCCTAGTACTACTCTCGCCCAAGCACGCTTAACTTCGGAGTTCTGATGGGATCCGGTGCATTAGTGCTGGTATGATCGCACCCACCATGTTCCTTTCGCTTTATTCTTTTAAACTGCCCCGTCCTGTGAAGCAGTGTGGCTTTTCTGGACCCGAATTCATTTTAAGCGTCAATTCAAGAATTTCCCCTCATCCTTTTATTTATTTACTTTTACATTTTTTTCTTGTTGATTTGCACCATTTTTTTTTCCCTCGTCGCGCAACTCTCAATTATCCTGAAATTGATCCTTCACGCTTGCACTTATACATTTGCGCCGACAACTTTGACCGACGATCCGGGCTTCGATCCAGCCGTACCGTTCCTGACTTGTCTCGCGCCTTCAGATCCGCCTTCATGCTTCGATGAGAAGCAAAATATAAAGCAATCGTTCCGACGGAGCTAAATTACTACAGCATAAAGAACGAAGGGGAAATTTGGATTTCGAAACAAAAAAGGGAGGGGTGCAACACGAGGATTTCCCAGGGGGTCACCTAGGGGTGTCAACGGGCCGGGTCCGGGCCGGAATTCATTATTCCGGACCCGGACCCGGATCCGACCCGTTTACCCGACGGGTCTTTTATTCTGTGTTCCGGATCCGGACCCGGCGAGTCTCGGATCCGGGTCGGGTCTACCCGAACAAATTTGCCAAAATTTATAATTTCTAACAAAAAAGAGAAAAAAATATATTTGTAAACTAATTTCTAACTAATGCAAAGAAAAAACCAAATAAGAAAATAAATCAAATTGATTTTACTCAAATACATCATCCTAATCAAATTATATTGATAATATATATTTTTTATAAATTATTAAATCATTTATATCCGGATCCGGGTCTAATACGGGTCGGAATACTATATTCCGTATCCGACCCGTTTTTTTGTTTGAAAAAACGGATCCGGATCCGGATAACGGAATTAAATCCCTACCCATACCCGAAAAAATTTCAGCGATCCGATCCGGATCCGGGTCTAGACCCGACCCGTTGACAGGCCTAGGGTCACCCATCCTAGTACTACTGTCGCCCAAGCACGCTTAACTTCGGAGTTCTGATGGGATCCGGTGCATTAGTGCTGGTATGATCGCACCCGCCATGTTCCTTTCGCTTTATTCTTTTAAACTGCCACGTCCTGTGAAGCAGTTTGGCTTTTCTGGACCCGAATTCATTCTAAGCGTCAATTCATGAATTTCCTCTCATCCTTTTATTTATTTACTTTTATATTTTTTTCTTGTTGCTTTGCACCTTTTTTTTCCCTCGTCGCACAACTCTCAATTATCCTGAAATTGATCCTTCACGCTTGCGCTTATACATTTGCGCCGACAACTTTGACCGACGATCCGGGCTTCGATCCAGCCGTACCGTTCCTGACTTGTCTCGCGCCTTCAGATCCGCCTTCATGCTTCGATGAGAAGCAAAATATCAAGCAATCGTTCCGACGGAGCTAAATTACTACAGCATAAAGAACGAAGGGGAAATTTGGATTTCGAAACAAAAAAGGGAGGGGTGCAACACGAGGACTTCCCAGGGGGTCACCCATCCTAGTACTACTCTCGCCCAAGCACGCTTAACTTCGGAGTTCTGATGGGATCCGGTGCATTAGTGCTGGTATGATCGCACCCGCCATGTTCCTTTCGCTTTATTCTTTTAAACTGCCCCGTCCTGTGAAGCAGTGTGGCTTTTCTGGACCCGAATTCATTTTAAGCGTCAATTCAAGAATTTCCCCTCATCCTTTTATTTATTTACTTTTACATTTTTTTCTTGTTGATTTGCACCATTTTTTTTTCCCTCGTCGCGCAACTCTCAATTATCCTGAAATTGATCCTTCACGCTTGCGCTTATACATTTGCGCCGACAACTTTGACCGACGATCCGGGCTTCGATCCAGCCGTACCGTTCCTGACTTGTCTCGCGCCTTCAGATCCGCCTTCATGCTTCGATGAGAAGCAAAATATAAAGCAATCGTTCCGACGGAGCTAAATTACTACAGCATAAAGAACGAAGGGAAAATTTGGATTTCGAAACAAAAAAGGGAGGGGTGCAACACGAGGATTTCCCAGGGGGTCACCTAGGGGTGTCAACGGGCCGGGTCCGGGCCGGAATTCATTATTCCGGACCCGGACCCGGAGCCGACCCGTTTACCCGACGGGTCTTTTATTCGGTGTTCCGGATCCGGACCCGGCGAGTCTCGGATCCGGGTCGGGTCTACCCGAACAAATTTGCCAAAATTTATAATTTCTAACAAAAAAGAGAAAAAGATATATTTGTAAACTAATTTCTAGCTAATGCAAAGAAAAAACCAAATAAGAAAATAAATCAAATTGATTTTACTCAAATACATCATCCTAATCAAATTATATTGATAATATATATTTTTTATAAATTATTAAATCATTTATATCCGAATCCGGGTCTAATACGGGTCGGAATACTATATTCCGTATCCGACCCGTTTTTTTGTTTGAAAAAACGGATCCGGATCCGGATAACGGAATTAAATCCCTACCCATACCCGCAAAAATTTCAGGGATCCGATCCGGATCCGGGTGTAGACCCGACCCGTTGACCGGCCTAGGGTCACCCATCCTAGTACTACTGTCGCCCAAGCACGCTTAACTTCGAAGTTCTGATGGGATCCGGTGCATTAGTGCTGGTATGATCGCACCCGCCATGTTCCTTTCGCTTTATTCTTTTAAACTGCCACGTCCTGTGAAGCAGTTTGGCTTTTCTGGACCCGAATTCATTCTAAGCGTCAATTCATGAATTTCCTCTCATCCTTTTATTTATTTACTTTTATATTTTTTTCTTGTTGCTTTGCACCTTTTTTTTCCCTCGTCGCACAACTCTCAATTATCCTGAAATTGATCCTTCACGCTTGCGCTTATACATTTGCGCCGACAACTTTGACCGACGATCCGGGCTTCGATCCAGCCGTACCGTTCCTGACTTGTCTCGCGCCTTCAGATCCGCCTTCATGCTTCGATGAGAAGCAAAATATAAAGCAATCGTTCCGACGGAGCTAAATTACTACAGCATAAAGAACGAAGGGAAAATTTGGATTTCGAAACAAAAAAGGGAGGGGTGCAACACGAGGATTTCCCAGGGGGTCACCTAGGGGTGTCAACGGGCCGGGTCCGGGCCGGAATTCATTATTCCGGACCCGGACCCGGAGCCGACCCGTTTACCCGACGGGTCTTTTATTCGGTGTTCCGGATCCGGACCCGGCGAGTCTCGGATCCGGGTCGGGTCTACCCGAACAAATTTGCCAAAATTTATAATTTCTAACAAAAAAGAGAAAAAGATATATTTGTAAACTAATTTCTAGCTAATGCAAAGAAAAAACCAAATAAGAAAATAAATCAAATTGATTTTACTCAAATACATCATCCTAATCAAATTATATTGATAATATATATTTTTTATAAATTATTAAATCATTTATATCCGGATCCGGGTCTAATACGGGTCGGAATACTATATTCCGTATCCGACCCGTTTTTTTGTTTGAAAAAACGGATCCGGATCCGGATAACGGAATTAAATCCCTACCCATACCCGCAAAAATTTCAGGGATCCGATCCGGATCCGGGTGTAGACCCGACCCGTTGACCGGCCTAGGGTCACCCATCCTAGTACTACTGTCGCCCAAGCACGCTTAACTTCGAAGTTCTGATGGGATCCGGTGCATTAGTGCTGGTATGATCGCACCCGCCATGTTCCTTTCGCTTTATTCTTTTAAACTGCCCCGTCCTGTGAAGCAGTGTGGCTTTTCTGGACCCGAATTCATTTTAAGCGTCAATTCAAGAATTTCCCCTCATCCTTTTATTTATTTACTTTTACATTTTTTTCTTGTTGATTTGCACCATTTTTTTTTCCCTCGTCGCGCAACTCTCAATTATCCTGAAATTGATCCTTCACGCTTGCGCTTATACATTTGCGCCGACAACTTTGACCGACGAACCGGGCTTCGATCCAGCCGTACCGTTCCTGACTTGTCTCGCGCCTTCAGATCCGCCTTCATGCTTCGATGAGAAGCAAAATATAAAGCAATCGTTCCGACGGAGCTAAATTACTACAGCATAAAGAACGAAGGGAAAATTTGGATTTCGAAACAAAAAAGGGAGGGGTGCAACACGAGGATTTCCCAGGGGGTCACCTAGGGGTGTCAACGGGCCGGGTCCGGGCCGGAATTCATTATTCCGGACCCGGACCCGGAGCCGACCCGTTTACCCGACGGGTCTTTTATTCGGTGTTCCGGATCCGGACCCGGCGAGTCTCGGATCCGGGTCGGGTCTACCCGAACAAATTTGCCAAAATTTATAATTTCTAACAAAAAAGAGAAAAAGATATATTTGTAAACTAATTTCTAGCTAAAGCAAAGAAAAAACCAAATAAGAAAATAAATCAAATTGATTTTACTCAAATACATCATCCTAATCAAATTATATTGATAATATATATTTTTTATAAATTATTAAATCATTTATATCCGGATCCGGGTCTAGTACGGGTCGGAATACTATATTCCGTATCCGACCCGTTTTTTTGTTTGAAAAAACGGATCCGGATCCGGATAACGGAATTAAATCCCTACCCATACCAGCAAAAATTTCAGGGATCCGATCCGGATCCGGGTGTAGACCCGACCCGTTGACCGGCCTAGGGTCACCCATCCTAGTACTACTGTCGCCCAAGCACGCTTAACTTCGAAGTTCTGATGGGATCCGGTGCATTAGTGCTGGTATGATCGCACCCGCCATGTTCCTTTCGCTTTATTCTTTTAAACTGCCACGTCCTGTGAAGCAGTTTGGCTTTTCTGGACCCGAATTCATTCTAAGCGTCAATTCATGAATTTCCTCTCATCCTTTTATTTATTTACTTTTATATTTTTTTCTTGTTGCTTTGCACCTTTTTTTTCCCTCGTCGCACAACTCTCAATTATCCTGAAATTGATCCTTCACGCTTGCGCTTATACATTTGCGCCGACAACTTTGACCGACGATCCGGGCTTCGATCCAGCCGTACCGTTCCTGACTTGTCTCGCGCCTTCAGATCCGCCTTCATGCTTCGATAAGAAGCAAAATATAAAGCAATCGTTCCGACGGAGCTAAATTACTACAGCATAAAGAACGAAGGGGAAATTTGGATTTCGAAACAAAAAAGGGAGGGGTGCAACACGAGGACTTCCCAGGGGGTCACCCATCCTAGTACTACTCTCGCCCAAGCACGCTTAACTTCGGAGTTCTGATGGGATCCGGTGCATTAGTGCTGGTATGATCGCACCCACCATGTTCCTTTCGTTTTATTCTTTTAAACTGCCCCGTCCTGTGAAGCAGTGTGGCTTTTCTGGACCCGAATTCATTTTAAGCGTCAATTCAAGAATTTCCCCTCATCCTTTTATTTATTTACTTTTACATTTTTTTCTTGTTGATTTGCACCATTTTTTTTTCCCTCGTCGCGCAACTCTCAATTATCCTGAAATTGATCCTTCACGCTTGCACTTATACATTTGCGCCGACAACTTTGACCGACGATCCGGGCTTCGATCCAGCCGTACCGTTCCTGACTTGTCTCGCGCCTTCAGATCCGCCTTCATGCTTCGATGAGAAGCAAAATATAAAGCAATCGTTCCGACGGAGCTAAATTACTACAGCATAAAGAACGAAGGGGAAATTTGGATTTCGAAACAAAAAAGGGAGGGGTGCAACACGAGGATTTCCCAGGGGGTCACCTAGGGGTGTCAACGGGCCGGGTCCGGGCCGGAATTCATTATTCCGGACCCGGACCCGGATCCGACCCGTTTACCCGACGGGTCTTTTATTCTGTGTTCCGGATCCGGACCCGGCGAGTCTCGGATCCGGGTCGGGTCTACCCGAACAAATTTGCCAAAATTTATAATTTCTAACAAAAAAGAGAAAAAAATATATTTGTAAACTAATTTCTAACTAATGCAAAGAAAAAACCAAATAAGAAAATAAATCAAATTGATTTTACTCAAATACATCATCCTAATCAAATTATATTGATAATATATATTTTTTATAAATTATTAAATCATTTATATCCGGATCCGGGTCTAATACGGGTCGGAATACTATATTCCGTATCCGACCCGTTTTTTTGTTTGAAAAAACGGATCCGGATCCGGATAACGGAATTAAATCCCTACCCATACCCGAAAAAATTTCAGCGATCCGATCCGGATCCGGGTCTAGACCCGACCCGTTGACAGGCCTAGGGTCACCCATCCTAGTACTACTCTCGCCCAAGCACGCTTAACTTCGGAGTTCTGATGGGATCCGGTGCATTAGTGCTGGTATGATCGCACCCGCCATGTTCCTTTCGCTTTATTCTTTTAAACTGCCCCGTCCTGTGAAGCAGTGTGGCTTTTCTGGACCCGAATTCATTTTAAGCGTCAATTCAAGAATTTCCCCTCATCCTTTTATTTATTTACTTTTACATTTTTTTCTTGTTGATTTGCACCATTTTTTTTTCCCTCGTCGCGCAACTCTCAATTATCCTGAAATTGATCCTTCACGCTTGCGCTTATACATTTGCGCCGACAACTTTGACCGACGATCCGGGCTTCGATCCAGCCGTACCGTTCCTGACTTGTCTCGCGCCTTCAGATCCGCCTTCATGCTTCGATGAGAAGCAAAATATAAAGCAATCGTTCCGACGGAGCTAAATTACTACAGCATAAAGAACGAAGGGGAAATTTGGATTTCGAAACAAAAAAGGGAGGGGTGCAACACGAGGACTTCCCAGGGGGTCACCCATCCTAGTACTACTCTCGCCCAAGCACGCTTAACTTCGGAGTTCTGATGGGATCCGGTGCATTAGTGCTGGTATGATCGCACCCGCCATGTTCCTTTCGCTTTATTCTTTTAAACTGCCCCGTCCTGTGAAGCAGTGTGGCTTTTCTGGACCCGAATTCATTTTAAGCGTCAATTCAAGAATTTCCCCTCATCCTTTTATTTATTTACTTTTACATTTTTTTCTTGTTGATTTGCACCATTTTTTTTTCCCTCGTCGCGCAACTCTCAATTATCCTGAAATTGATCCTTCACGCTTGCGCTTATACATTTGCGCCGACAACTTTGACCGACGATCCGGGCTTCGATCCAGCCGTACCGTTCCTGACTTGTCTCGCGCCTTCAGATCCGCCTTCATGCTTCGATGAGAAGCAAAATATAAAGCAATCGTTCCGACGGAGCTAAATTACTACAGCATAAAGAACGAAGGGAAAATTTGGATTTCGAAACAAAAAAGGGAGGGGTGCAACACGAGGATTTCCCAGGGGGTCACCTAGGGGTGTCAACGGGCCGGGTCCGGGCCGGAATTCATTATTCCGGACCCGGACCCGGAGCCGACCCGTTTACCCGACGGGTCTTTTATTCGGTGTTCCGGATCCGGACCCGGCGAGTCTCGGATCCGGGTCGGGTCTACCCGAACAAATTTGCCAAAATTTATAATTTCTAACAAAAAAGAGAAAAAGATATATTTGTAAACTAATTTCTAGCTAATGCAAAGAAAAAACCAAATAAGAAAATAAATCAAATTGATTTTACTCAAATACATCATCCTAATCAAATTATATTGATAATATATATTTTTTATAAATTATTAAATCATTTATATCCGAATCCGGGTCTAATACGGGTCGGAATACTATATTCCGTATCCGACCCGTTTTTTTGTTTGAAAAAACGGATCCGGATCCGGATAACGGAATTAAATCCCTACCCATACCCGCAAAAATTTCAGGGATCCGATCCGGATCCGGGTGTAGACCCGACCCGTTGACCGGCCTAGGGTCACCCATCCTAGTACTACTGTCGCCCAAGCACGCTTAACTTCGAAGTTCTGATGGGATCCGGTGCATTAGTGCTGGTATGATCGCACCCGCCATGTTCCTTTCGCTTTATTCTTTTAAACTGCCACGTCCTGTGAAGCAGTGTGGCTTTTCTGGACCCGAATTCATTTTAAGCGTCAATTCAAGAATTTCCCCTCATCCTTTTATTTATTTACTTTTACATTTTTTTCTTGTTGATTTGCACCATTTTTTTTTCCCTCGTCGCGCAACTCTCAATTATCCTGAAATTGATCCTTCACGCTTGCGCTTATACATTTGCGCCGACAACTTTGACCGACGATCCGGGCTTCGATCCAGCCGTACCGTTCCTGACTTGTCTCGCGCCTTCAGATCCGCCTTCATGCTTCGATGAGAAGCAAAATATAAAGCAATCGTTCCGACGGAGCTAAATTACTACAGCATAAAGAACGAAGGGAAAATTTGGATTTCGAAACAAAAAAGGGAGGGGTGCAACACGAGGATTTCCCAGGGGGTCACCTAGGGGTGTCAACGGGCCGGGTCCGGGCCGGAATTCATTATTCCGGACCCGGACCCGGAGCCGACCCGTTTACCCGACGGGTCTTTTATTCGGTGTTCCGGATCCGGACCCGGCGAGTCTCGGATCCGGGTCGGGTCTACCCGAACAAATTTGCCAAAATTTATAATTTCTAACAAAAAAGAGAAAAAGATATATTTGTAAACTAATTTCTAGCTAATGCAAAGAAAAAACCAAATAAGAAAATAAATCAAATTGATTTTACTCAAATACATCATCCTAATCAAATTATATTGATAATATATATTTTTTATAAATTATTAAATCATTTATATCCGGATCCGGGTCTAATACGGGTCGGAATACTATATTCCGTATCCGACCCGTTTTTTTGTTTGAAAAAACGGATCCGGATCCGGATAACGGAATTAAATCCCTACCCATACCCGCAAAAATTTCAGGGATCCGATCCGGATCCGGGTGTAGACCCGACCCGTTGACCGGCCTAGGGTCACCCATCCTAGTACTACTGTCGCCCAAGCACGCTTAACTTCGAAGTTCTGATGGGATCCGGTGCATTAGTGCTGGTATGATCGCACCCGCCATGTTCCTTTCGCTTTATTCTTTTAAACTGCCCCGTCCTGTGAAGCAGTGTGGCTTTTCTGGACCCGAATTCATTTTAAGCGTCAATTCAAGAATTTCCCCTCATCCTTTTATTTATTTACTTTTACATTTTTTTCTTGTTGATTTGCACCATTTTTTTTTCCCTCGTCGCGCAACTCTCAATTATCCTGAAATTGATCCTTCACGCTTGCGCTTATACATTTGCGCCGACAACTTTGACCGACGAACCGGGCTTCGATCCAGCCGTACCGTTCCTGACTTGTCTCGCGCCTTCAGATCCGCCTTCATGCTTCGATGAGAAGCAAAATATAAAGCAATCGTTCCGACGGAGCTAAATTACTACAGCATAAAGAACGAAGGGAAAATTTGGATTTCGAAACAAAAAAGGGAGGGGTGCAACACGAGGATTTCCCAGGGGGTCACCTAGGGGTGTCAACGGGCCGGGTCCGGGCCGGAATTCATTATTCCGGACCCGGACCCGGAGCCGACCCGTTTACCCGACGGGTCTTTTATTCGGTGTTCCGGATCCGGACCCGGCGAGTCTCGGATCCGGGTCGGGTCTACCCGAACAAATTTGCCAAAATTTATAATTTCTAACAAAAAAGAGAAAAAGATATATTTGTAAACAAATTTCTAGCTAATGCAAAGAAAAAACCAAATAAGAAAATAAATCAAATTGATTTTACTCAAATACATCATCCTAATCAAATTATATTGATAATATATATTTTTTATAAATTATTAAATCATTTATATCCGGATCCGGGTCTAATACGGGTCGGAATACTATATTCCGTATCCGACCCGTTTTTTTGTTTGAAAAAACGGATCCGGATCCGGATAACGGAATTAAATCCCTACCCATACCCGCAAAAATTTCAGGGATCCGATCCGGATCCGGGTGTAGACCCGACCCGTTGACCGGCCTAGGGTCACCCATCCTAGTACTACTGTCACCCAAGCACGCTTAACTTCGAAGTTCTGATGGGATCCGGTGCATTAGTGCTGGTATGATCGCACCCGCCATGTTCCTTTCGCTTTATTCTTTTAAACCGCCACGTCCTGTGAAGCAGTTTGGCTTTTCTGGACCCGAATTCATTCTAAGCGTCAATTCATGAATTTCCTCTCATCCTTTTATTTATTTACTTTTATATTTTTTTCTTGTTGCTTTGCACCTTTTTTTTCCCTCGTCGCACAACTCTCAATTATCCTGAAATTGATCCTTCACGCTTGCGCTTATGCATTTGCGCCGACAACATTGACCGACGATCCGGGCTTCGATTCAGCCGTACCGTTCCTGACTTGTCTCGCGCCTTCAGATCCGCCTTCATGCTTCGATGAGAAGCAAAATATAAAGCAATCGTTCCGACGGACCTAAATTACTACAGCATAAAGAACGAAGGGAAAATTTGGATTTCGAAACAAAAAAGGGAGGGGTGCAACACGAGGATTTCCCAGGGGGTCACCTAGGGGTGTCAACGGGCCGGATCCGGGCCGGAATTCTTTATTCCGGACCCGGACCCGGATCCGACCCGTTTACCCGACGGGTCTTTTATTCGGTGTTCCGGATCCGGACCCGGCGAGTCTCGGATCCGGGTCGGGTCTACCCGAACAAATTTGCCAAAATTTATAATTTCTAACAAAAAGAGAAAAAGATATATTTGTAAACTAATTTCTAGCTAATGCAAAGAAAAAACCAAATAAGAAAATAAATCAAATTGATTTTACTCAAATACATCATCCTAATCAAATTATATTGATAATATATATTTTTTATAAATTATTAAATCATTTATATCCGGATCCGGGTCTAGTACGGGTCGGAATACTATATTCCGTATCCGACCCGTTTTTTTGTTTGAAAAAACGGATCCGGATCCGGATAACGGAATTAAATCCCTACCCATACCAGCAAAAATTTCAGGGATCCGATCCGGATCCGGGTGTAGACCCGACCCGTTGACCGGCCTAGGGTCACCCATCCTAGTACTACTGTCGCCCAAGCACGCTTAACTTCGAAGTTCTGATGGGATCCGGTGCATTAGTGCTGGTATGATCGCACCCGCCATGTTCCTTTCGCTTTATTCTTTTAAACTGCCACGTCCTGTGAAGCAGTTTGGCTTTTTTGGACCCGAATTCATTCTAAGCGTCAATTCATGAATTTCCTCTCATCCTTTTATTTATTTACTTTTATATTTTTTTCTTGTTGCTTTGCACCTTTTTTTTCCCTCGTCACACAACTCTCAATTATCCTGAAATTGATCCTTCACGCTTGCGCTTATACATTTGCGCCGACAACTTTGACCGACGATCCGGGCTTCGATCCAGCCGTACCGTTCCTGACTTGTCTCGCGCCTTCAGATCCGCCTTCATGCTTCGATGAGAAGCAAAATATAAAGCAATCGTTGCGACGGAGCTAAATTACTACAGCATAAAGAACGAAGGGAAAATTTGGATTTCGAAACAAAAAAGGGAGGGGTGCAACACGAGGATTTCCCAGGGGGTCACCTAGGGGTGTCAACGGGCCGGGTCCGGGCCGGAATTCATTATTCCGGACCCGGACCCGGAGCCGACCCGTTTACCCGACGGGTCTTTTATTCGGTGTTCCGGATCCGGACCCGGCGAGTCTCGGATCCGGGTCGGGTCTACCCGAACAAATTTGCCAAAATTTATAATTTCTAACAAAAAAGAGAAAAAGATATATTTGTAAACAAATTTCTAGCTAATGCAAAGAAAAAACCAAATAAGAAAATAAATCAAATTGATTTTACTCAAATACATCATCCTAATCAAATTATATTGATAATATATATTTTTTATAAATTATTAAATCATTTATATCCGGATCCGGGTCTAATACGGGTCGGAATACTATATTCCGTATCCGACCCGTTTTTTTGTTTGAAAAAACGGATCCGGATCCGGATAACGGAATTAAATCCCTACCCATACCCGCAAAAATTTCAGGGATCCGATCCGGATCCGGGTGTAGACCCGACCCGTTGACCGGCCTAGGGTCACCCATCCTAGTACTACTGTCGCCCAAGCACGCTTAACTTCGAAGTTCTGATGGGATCCGGTGCATTAGTGCTGGTATGATCGCACCCGCCATGTTCCTTTCGCTTTATTCTTTTAAACCGCCACGTCCTGTGAAGCAGTTTGGCTTTTCTGGACCCGAATTCATTCTAAGCGTCAATTCATGAATTTCCTCTCATCCTTTTATTTATTTACTTTTATATTTTTTTCTTGTTGCTTTGCACCTTTTTTTTCCCTTGTCGCACAACTCTCAATTATCCTGAAATTGATCCTTCACGCTTGCGCTTATACATTTGCGCCGACAACTTTGACCGACGATCCGGGCTTCGATCCAGCCGTACCGTTCCTGACTTGTCTCGCGCCTTCAGATCCGCCTTCATGCTTCGATGAGAAGCAAAATATAAAGCAATCGTTCCGACGGAGCTAAATTACTACAGCATAAAGAACGAAGGGAAAATTTGGATTTCGAAACAAAAAAGGGAGGGGTGCAACACGAGGATTTCCCAGGGGGTCACCTAGGGGTGTCAACGGGCCGGGTCCGGGCCGGAATTCATTATTCCGGACCCGGACCCGGAGCCGACCCGTTTACCCGACGGGTCTTTTATTCGGTGTTCCGGATCCGGACCCGGCGAGTCTCGGATCCGGGTCGGGTCTACCCGAACAAATTTGCCAAAATTTATAATTTCTAACAAAAAAGAGAAAAAGATATATTTGTAAACTAATTTCTAGCTAATGCAAAGAAAAAACCAAATAAGAAAATAAATCAAATTGATTTTACTCAAATACATCATCCTAATCAAATTATATTGATAATATATATTTTTTATAAATTATTAAATCATTTATATCCGGATCCGGGTCTAATACGGGTCGGAATACTATATTCCGTATCCGACCCGTTTTTTTGTTTGAAAAAACGGATCCGGATCCGGATAACGGAATTAAATCCCTACCCATACCCGCAAAAATTTCAGGGATCCGATCCGGATCCGGGTGTAGACCCGACCCGTTGACCGGCCTAGGGTCACCCATCCTAGTACTACTGTCGCCCAAGCACGCTTAACTTCGAAGTTCTGATGGGATCCGGTGCATTAGTGCTGGTATGATCGCACCCGCCATGTTCCTTTCGCTTTATTCTTTTAAACTGCCCCGTCCTGTGAAGCAGTGTGGCTTTTCTGGACCCGAATTCATTTTAAGCGTCAATTCAAGAATTTCCCCTCATCCTTTTATTTATTTACTTTTACATTTTTTTCTTGTTGATTTGCACCATTTTTTTTTCCCTCGTCGCGCAACTCTCAATTATCCTGAAATTGATCCTTCACGCTTGCGCTTATACATTTGCGCCGACAACTTTGACCGACGAACCGGGCTTCGATCCAGCCGTACCGTTCCTGACTTGTCTCGCGCCTTCAGATCCGCCTTCATGCTTCGATGAGAAGCAAAATATAAAGCAATCGTTCCGACGGAGCTAAATTACTACAGCATAAAGAACGAAGGGAAAATTTGGATTTCGAAACAAAAAAGGGAGGGGTGCAACACGAGGATTTCCCAGGGGGTCACCTAGGGGTGTCAACGGGCCGGGTCCGGGCCGGAATTCATTATTCCGGACCCGGACCCGGAGCCGACCCGTTTACCCGACGGGTCTTTTATTCGGTGTTCCGGATCCGGACCCGGCGAGTCTCGGATCCGGGTCGGGTCTACCCGAACAAATTTGCCAAAATTTATAATTTCTAACAAAAAAGAGAAAAAGATATATTTGTAAACAAATTTCTAGCTAATGCAAAGAAAAAACCAAATAAGAAAATAAATCAAATTGATTTTACTCAAATACATCATCCTAATCAAATTATATTGATAATATATATTTTTTATAAATTATTAAATCATTTATATCCGGATCCGGGTCTAATACGGGTCGGAATACTATATTCCGTATCCGACCCCTTTTTTTTGTTTGAAAAAACGGATCCGGATCCGGATAACGGAATTAAATCCCTACCCATACCCGCAAAAATTTCAGGGATCCGATCCGGATCCGGGTGTAGACCCGACCCGTTGACCGGCCTAGGGTCACCCATCCTAGTACTACTGTCGCCCAAGCACGCTTAACTTCGAAGTTCTGATGGGATCCGGTGCATTAGTGCTGGTATGATCGCACCCGCCATGTTCCTTTCGCTTTATTCTTTTAAACCGCCACGTCCTGTGAAGCAGTTTGGCTTTTCTGGACCCGAATTCATTCGAAGCGTCAATTCATGAATTTCCTCTCATCCTTTTATTTATTTACTTTTATATTTTTTTCTTGTTGCTTTGCACCTTTTTTTTCCCTCGTCGCACAACTCTCAATTATCCTGAAATTGATCCTTCACGCTTGCGCTTATGCATTTGCGCCGACAACATTGACCGACGATCCGGGCTTCGATTCAGCCGTACCGTTCCTGACTTGTCTCGCGCCTTCAGATCCGCCTTCATGCTTCGATGAGAAGCAAAATATAAAGCAATCGTTCCGACGGAGCTAAATTACTACAGCATAAAGAACGAAGGGAAAATTTGGATTTCGAAACAAAAAAGGGAGGGGTGCAACACGAGGATTTCCCAGGGGGTCACCTAGGGGTGTCAACGGGCCGGATCCGGGCCGGATTTCTTTATTCCGGACCCGGACCCGGATCCGACCCGTTTACCCGACGGGTCTTTTATTCGGTGTTCCGGATCCGGACCCGGCGAGTCTCGGATCCGGGTCGGGTCTACCCGAACAAATTTGCCAAAATTTATAATTTCTAACAAAAAAGAGAAAAAGATATATTTGTAAACTAATTTCTAGCTAATGCAAAGAAAAAACCAAATAAGAAAATAAATCAAATTGATTTTACTCAAATACATCATCCTAATCAAATTATATTGATAATATATATTTTTTATAAATTATTAAATCATTTATATCCGGATCCGGGTCTAGTACGGGTCGGAATACTATATTCCGTATCCGACCCGTTTTTTTGTTTGAAAAAACGGATCCGGATCCGGATAACGGAATTAAATCCCTACCCATACCAGCAAAAATTTCAGGGATCCGATCCGGATCCGGGTGTAGACCCGACCCGTTGACCGGCCTAGGGTCACCCATCCTAGTACTACTGTCGCCCAAGCACGCTTAACTTCGAAGTTCTGATGGGATCCGGTGCATTAGTGCTGGTATGATCGCACCCGCCATGTTCCTTTCGCTTTATTCTTTTAAACTGCCACGTCCTGTGAAGCAGTTTGGCTTTTCTGGACCCGAATTCATTCTAAGCGTCAATTCATGAATTTCCTCTCATCCTTTTATTTATTTACTTTTATATTTTTTTCTTGTTGCTTTGCACCTTTTTTTTCCCTCGTCGCACAACTCTCAATTATCCTGAAATTGATCCTTCACGCTTGCGCTTATACATTTGCGCCGACAACTTTGACCGACGATCCGGGCTTCGATCCAGCCGTACCGTTCCTGACTTGTCTCGCGCCTTCAGATCCGCCTCCATGCTTCGATGAGAAGCAAAATATAAAGCAATCGTTCCGACGGAGCTAAATTACTACAGCATAAAGAACGAAGGGAAAATTTGGATTTCGAAACAAAAAAGGGAGGGGTGCAACACGAGGATTTCCCAGGGGGTCACCTAGGGGTGTCAACGGGCCGGGTCCGGGCCGGAATTCATTATTCCGGACCCGGACCCGGAGCCGACCCGTTTACCCGACGGGTCTTTTATTCGGTGTTCCGGATCCGGACCCGGCGAGTCTCGGATCCGGGTCGGGTCTACCCGAACAAATTTGCCAAAATTTATAATTTCTAACAAAAAAGAGAAAAAGATATATTTGTAAACAAATTTCTAGCTAATGCAAAGAAAAAACCAAATAAGAAAATAAATCAAATTGATTTTACTCAAATACATCATCCTAATCAAATTATATTGATAATATATATTTTTTATAAATTATTAAATCATTTATATCCGGATCCGGGTCTAATACGGGTCGGAATACTATATTCCGTATCCGACCCGTTTTTTTGTTTGAAAAAACGGATCCGGATCCGGATAACGGAATTAAATCGCTACCCATACCCGCAAAAATTTCAGGGATCCGATCCGGATCCGGGTGTAGACCCGAGCCGTTGACCGGCCTAGGGTCACCCATCCTAGTACTACTGTCGCCCAAGCACGCTTAACTTCGAAGTTCTGATGGGATCCGGTGCATTAGTGCTGGTATGATCGCACCCGCCATGTTCCTTTCGCTTTATTCTTTTAAACCGCCACGTCCTGTGAAGCAGTTTGGCTTTTCTGGACCCGAATTCATTCTAAGCGTCAATTCATGAATTTCCTCTCATCCTTTTATTTATTTACTTTTATATTTTTTTCTTGTTGCTTTGCACCTTTTTTTTCCCTCGTCGCACAACTCTCAATTATCCTGAAATTGATCCTTCACGCTTGCGCTTATACATTTGCGCCGACAACTTTGACCGACGATCCGGGCTTCGATCCAGCCGTACCGTTCCTGACTTGTCTCGCGCCTTCAGATCCGCCTTCATGCTTCGATGAGAAGCAAAATATAAAGCAATCGTTCCGACGGAGCTAAATTACTACAGCATAAAGAACGAAGGGAAAATTTGGATTTCGAAACAAAAAAGGGAGGGGTGCAACACGAGGATTTCCCAGGGGGTCACCTAGGGGTGTCAACGGGCCGGGTCCGGGCCGGAATTCATTATTCCGGACCCGGACCCGGAGCCGACCCGTTTACCCGACGGATCTTTTATTCGGTGTTCCGGATCCGGACCCGGCGAGTCTCGGATCCGGGTCGGGTCTACCCGAACAAATTTGCCAAAATTTATAATTTCTAACAAAAAAGAGAAAAAGATATATTTGTAAACTAATTTCTAGCTAATGCAAAGAAAAAACCAAATAAGAAAATAAATCAAATTGATTTTACTCAAATACATCATCCTAATCAAATTATATTGATAATATATATTTTTTATAAATTATTAAATCATTTATATCCGGATCCGGGTCTAATACGGGTCGGAATACTATATTCCGTATCCGACCCGTTTTTTTGTTTGAAAAAACGGATCCGGATCCGGATAACGGAATTAAATCCCTACCCATACCCGCAAAAATTTCAGGGATCCGATCCGGATCCGGGTGTAGACCCGACCCGTTGACCGGCCTAGGGTCACCCATCCTAGTACTACTGTCGCCCAAGCACGCTTAACTTCGAAGTTCTGATGGGATCCGGTGCATTAGTACTGGTATGATCGCACCCGCCATGTTCCTTTCGCTTTATTCTTTTAAACTGCCCCGTCCTGTGAAGCAGTGTGGCTTTTCTGGACCCGAATTCATTTTAAGCGTCAATTCAAGAATTTCCCCTCATCCTTTTATTTATTTACTTTTACATTTTTTTCTTGTTGATTTGCACCATTTTTTTTTCCCTCGTCGCGCAACTCTCAATTATCCTGAAATTGATCCTTCACGCTTGCGCTTATACATTTGCGCCGACAACTTTGACCGACGAACCGGGCTTCGATCCAGCCGTACCGTTCCTGACTTGTCTCGCGCCTTCAGATCCGCCTTCATGCTTCGATGAGAAGCAAAATATAAAGCAATCGTTCCGACGGAGCTAAATTACTACAGCATAAAGAACGAAGGGAAAATTTGGATTTCGAAACAAAAAAGGGAGGGGTGCAACACGAGGATTTCCCAGGAGGTCACCTAGGGGTGTCAACGGGCCGGGTCCGGGCCGGAATTCATTATTCCGGACCCGGACTCGGAGCCGACCCGTTTACCCGACGGGTCTTTTATTCGGTGTTCCGGATCCGGACCCGGCGAGTCTCGGATCCGGGTCGGGTCTACCCGAACAAATTTGCCAAAATTTATAATTTCTAACAAAAAAGAGAAAAAGATATATTTGTAAACTAATTTCTAGCTAATGCAAAGAAAAAACCAAATAAGAAAATAAATCAAATTGATTTTACTCAAATACATCATCCTAATCAAATTATATTGATAATATATATTTTTTATAAATTATTAAATCATTTATATCCGGATCCGGGTCTAGTACGGGTCGGAATACTATATTCCGTATCCGACCCGTTTTTTTGTTTGAAAAAACGGATCCGGATCCGAATAACGGAATTAAATCCCTACCCATACCAGCAAAAATTTCAGGGATCCGATCCGGATCCGGGTGTAGACCCGACCCGTTGACCGGCCTAGGGTCACCCATCCTAGTACTACTGTCGCCCAAGCACGCTTAACTTCGAAGTTCTGATGGGATCCGGTGCATTAGTGCTGGTATGATCGCACCCGCCATGTTCCTTTCGCTTTATTCTTTTAAACTTCCACGTCCTGTGAAGCAGTTTGGCTTTTCTGGACCCGAATTCATTCTAAGCGTCAATTCATGAATTTCCTCTCATCCTTTTATTTATTTACTTTTATATTTTTTTCTTGTTGCTTTGCACCTTTTTTTTCCCTCGTCGCACAACTCTCAATTATCCTGAAATTGATCCTTCACGCTTGCGCTTATACATTTGCGCCGACAACTTTGACCGACGATCCCGGCTTCGATCCAGCCGTACCGTTCCTGACTTGTCTCGCGCCTTCAGATCCGCCTTCATGCTTCGATAAGAAGCAAAATATAAAGCAATCGTTCCGACGGAGCTAAATTACTACAGCATAAAGAACGAAGGGGAAATTTGGATTTCGAAACAAAAAAGGGAGGGGTGCAACACGAGGACTTCCCAGGGGGTCACCCATCCTAGTACTACTCTCGCCCAAGCACGCTTAACTTCGGAGTTCTGATGGGATCCGGTGCATTAGTGCTGGTATGATCGCACCCACCATGTTCCTTTCGTTTTATTCTTTTAAACTGCCCCGTCCTGTGAAGCAGTGTGGCTTTTCTGGACCCGAATTCATTTTAAGCGTCAATTCAAGAATTTCCCCTCATCCTTTTATTTATTTACTTTTACATTTTTTTCTTGTTGATTTGCACCATTTTTTTTTCCCTCGTCGCGCAACTCTCAATTATCCTGAAATTGATCCTTCACGCTTGCACTTATACATTTGCGCCGACAACTTTGACCGACGATCCGGGCTTCGATCCAGCCGTACCGTTCCTGACTTGTCTCGCGCCTTCAGATCCGCCTTCATGCTTCGATGAGAAGCAAAATATAAAGCAATCGTTCCGACGGAGCTAAATTACTACAGCATAAAGAACGAAGGGAAAATTTGGATTTCGAAACAAAAAAGGGAGGGGTGCAACACGAGGATTTCCCAGGGGGTCACCTAGGGGTGTCAACGGGCCGGGTCCGGGCCGGAATTCATTATTCCGGACCCGGACCCGGATCCGACCCGTTTACCCGACGGGTCTTTTATTCTGTGTTCCGGATCCGGACCCGGCGAGTCTCGGATCCGGGTCGGGTCTACCCGAACAAATTTGCCAAAATTTATAATTTCTAACAAAAAAGAGAAAAAAATATATTTGTAAACTAATTTCTAACTAATGCAAAGAAAAAACCAAATAAGAAAATAAATCAAATTGATTTTACTCAAATACATCATCCTAATCAAATTATATTGATAATATATATTTTTTATAAATTATTAAATCATTTATATCCGGATCCGGGTCTAATACGGGTCGGAATACTATATTCCGTATCCGACCCGTTTTTTTGTTTGAAAAAACGGATCCGGATCCGGATAACGGAATTAAATCCCTACCCATACCCGAAAAAATTTCAGCGATCCGATCCGGATCCGGGTCTAGACCCGACCCGTTGACAGGCCTAGGGTCACCCATCCTAGTACTACTGTCGCCCAAGCACGCTTAACTTCGGAGTTCTGATGGGATCCGGTGCATTAGTGCTGGTATGATCGCACCCGCCATGTTCCTTTCGCTTTATTCTTTTAAACTGCCACGTCCTGTGAAGCAGTTTGGCTTTTCTGGACCCGAATTCATTCTAAGCGTCAATTCATGAATTTCCTCTCATCCTTTTATTTATTTACTTTTATATTTTTTTCTTGTTGCTTTGCACCTTTTTTTTCCCTCGTCGCACAACTCTCAATTATCCTGAAATTGATCCTTCACGCTTGCGCTTATACATTTGCGCCGACAACTTTGACCGACGATCCGGGCTTCGATCCAGCCGTACCGTTCCTGACTTGTCTCGCGCCTTCAGATCCGCCTTCATGCTTCGATGAGAAGCAAAATATCAAGCAATCGTTCCGACGGAGCTAAATTACTACAGCATAAAGAACGAAGGGGAAATTTGGATTTCGAAACAAAAAAGGGAGGGGTGCAACAAGAGGACTTCCCAGGGGGTCACCCATCCTAGTACTACTCTCGCCCAAGCACGCTTAACTTCGGAGTTCTGATGGGATCCGGTGCATTAGTGCTGGTATGATCGCACCCGCCATGTTCCTTTCGCTTTATTCTTTTAAACTGCCCCGTCCTGTGAAGCAGTGTGGCTTTTCTGGACCCGAATTCATTTTAAGCGTCAATTCAAGAATTTCCCCTCATCCTTTTATTTATTTACTTTTACATTTTTTTCTTGTTGATTTGCACCATTTTTTTTTCCCTCGTCGCGCAACTCTCAATTATCCTGAAATTGATCCTTCACGCTTGCGCTTATACATTTGCGCCGACAACTTTGACCGACGATCCGGGCTTCGATCCAGCCGTACCGTTCCTGACTTGTCTCGCGCCTTCAGATCCGCCTTCATGCTTCGATGAGAAGCAAAATATAAAGCAATCGTTCCGACGGAGCTAAATTACTACAGCATAAAGAACGAAGGGAAAATTTGGATTTCGAAACAAAAAAGGGAGGGGTGCAACACGAGGATTTCCCAGGGGGTCACCTAGGGGTGTCAACGGGCCGGGTCCGGGCCGGAATTCATTATTCCGGACCCGGACCCGGAGCCGACCCGTTTACCCGACGGGTCTTTTATTCGGTGTTCCGGATCCGGACCCGGCGAGTCTCGGATCCGGGTCGGGTCTACCCGAACAAATTTGCCAAAATTTATAATTTCTAACAAAAAAGAGAAAAAGATATATTTGTAAACTAATTTCTAGCTAATGCAAAGAAAAAACCAAATAAGAAAATAAATCAAATTGATTTTACTCAAATACATCATCCTAATCAAATTATATTGATAATATATATTTTTTATAAATTATTAAATCATTTATATCCGAATCCGGGTCTAATACGGGTCGGAATACTATATTCCGTATCCGACCCGTTTTTTTGTTTGAAAAAACGGATCCGGATCCGGATAACGGAATTAAATCCCTACCCATACCCGCAAAAATTTCAGGGATCCGATCCGGATCCGGGTGTAGACCCGACCCGTTGACCGGCCTAGGGTCACCCATCCTAGTACTACTGTCGCCCAAGCACGCTTAACTTCGAAGTTCTGATGGGATCCGGTGCATTAGTGCTGGTATGATCGCACCCGCCATGTTCCTTTCGCTTTATTCTTTTAAACTGCCACGTACTGTGAAGCAGTTTGGCTTTTCTGGACCCGAATTCATTCTAAGCGTCAATTCATGAATTTCCTCTCATCCTTTTATTTATTTACTTTTATATTTTTTTCTTGTTGCTTTGCACCTTTTTTTTCCCTCGTCGCACAACTCTCAATTATCCTGAAATTGATCCTTCACGCTTGCGCTTATACATTTGCGCCGACAACTTTGACCGACGATCCGGGCTTCGATCCAGCCGTACCGTTCCTGACTTGTCTCGCGCCTTCAGATCCGCCTTCATGCTTCGATAAGAAGCAAAATATAAAGCAATCGTTCCGACGGAGCTAAATTACTACAGCATAAAGAACGAAGGGGAAATTTGGATTTCGAAACAAAAAAGGGAGGGGTGCAACACGAGGACTTCCCAGGGGGTCACCCATCCTAGTACTACTCTCGCCCAAGCACGCTTAACTTCGGAGTTCTGATGGGATCCGGTGCATTAGTGCTGGTATGATCGCACCCGCCATGTTCCTTTCGCTTTATTCTTTTAAACTGCCCCGTCCTGTGAAGCAGTGTGGCTTTTCTGGACCCGAATTCATTTTAAGCGTCAATTCAAGAATTTCCCCTCATCCTTTTATTTATTTACTTTTACATTTTTTTCTTGTTGATTTGCACCATTTTTTTTTCCCTCGTCGCGCAACTCTCAATTATCCTGAAATTGATCCTTCACGCTTGCGCTTATACATTTGCGCCGACAACTTTGACCGACGATCCGGGCTTCGATCCAGCCGTACCGTTCCTGACTTGTCTCGCGCCTTCAGATCCGCCTTCATGCTTCGATGAGAAGCAAAATATAAAGCAATCGTTCCGACGGAGCTAAATTACTACAGCATAAAGAACGAAGGGAAAATTTGGATTTCGAAACAAAAAAGGGAGGGGTGCAACACGAGGATTTCCCAGGGGGTCACCTAGGGGTGTCAACGGGCCGGGTCCGGGCCGGAATTCATTATTCCGGACCCGGACCCGGAGCCGACCCGTTTACCCGACGGGTCTTTTATTCGGTGTTCCGGATCCGGACCCGGCGAGTCTCGGATCCGGGTCGGGTCTACCCGAACAAATTTGCCAAAATTTATAATTTCTAACAAAAAAGAGAAAAAGATATATTTGTAAACTAATTTCTAGCTAATGCAAAGAAAAAACCAAATAAGAAAATAAATCAAATTGATTTTACTCAAATACATCATCCTAATCAAATTATATTGATAATATATATTTTTTATAAATTATTAAATCATTTATATCCGGATCCGGGTCTAATACGGGTCGGAATACTATATTCCGTATCCGACCCGTTTTTTTGTTTGAAAAAACGGATCCGGATCCGGATAACGGAATTAAATCCCTACCCATACCCGCAAAAATTTCAGGGATCCGATCCGGATCCGGGTGTAGACCCGACCCGTTGACCGGCCTAGGGTCACCCATCCTAGTACTACTGTCGCCCAAGCACGCTTAACTTCGAAGTTCTGATGGGATCCGGTGCATTAGTGCTGGTATGATCGCACCCGCCATGTTCCTTTCGCTTTATTCTTTTAAACTGCCACGTCCTGTGAAGCAGTTTGGCTTTTCTGGACCCGAATTCATTCTAAGCGTCAATTCATGAATTTCCTCTCATCCTTTTATTTATTTACTTTTATATTTTTTTCTTGTTGCTTTGCACCTTTTTTTTCCCTCGTCGCACAACTCTCAATTATCCTGAAATTGATCCTTCACGCTTGCGCTTATGCATTTGCGCCGACAACTTTGACCGACGATCCGGGCTTCGATCCAGCCGTACCGTTCCTGACTTGTCTCGCGCCTTCAGATCCGCCTTCATGCTTCGATGAGAAGCAAAATATAAAGCAATCGTTCCGACGGAGCTAAATTACTACAGCATAAAGAACGAAGGGAAAATTTGGATTTCGAAACAAAAAAGGGAGGGGTGCAACACGAGGATTTCCCAGGGGGTCACCTAGGGGTGTCAACGGGCCGGGTCCGGGCCGGAATTCATTATTCCGGACCCGGACCCGGATCCGACCCGTTTACCCGACGGGTCTTTTATTCGGTGTTCCGGATCCGGACCCGGCGAGTCTCGGATCCGGGTCGGGTCTACCCGAACAAATTTGCCAAAATTTATAATTTCTAACAAAAAAGAGAAAAAGATATATTTGTAAACTAATTTCTAGCTAATGCAAAGAAAAAACCAAATAAGAAAATAAATCAAATTGATTTTACTCAAATACATCATCCTAATCAAATTATATTGATAATATATATTTTTTATAAATTATTAAATCATTTATATCCGGATCCGGGTCTAGTACGGGTCGGAATACTATATTCCGTATCCGACCCGTTTTTTTGTTTGAAAAAACGGATCCGGATCCGGATAACGGAATTAAATCCCTACCCATACCAGCAAAAATTTCAGGGATCCGATCCGGATCCGGGTGTAGACCCGACCCGTTGACCGGCCTAGGGTCACCCATCCTAGTACTACTGTCGCCCAAGCACGCTTAACTTCGAAGTTCTGATGGGATCCGGTGCATTAGTGCTGGTATGATCGCACCCGCCATGTTCCTTTCGCTTTATTCTTTTAAACTGCCACGTCCTGTGAAGCAGTTTGGCTTTTCTGGACCCGAATTCATTCTAAGCGTCAATTCATGAATTTCCTCTCATCCTTTTATTTATTTACTTTTATATTTTTTTCTTGTTGCTTTGCACCTTTTTTTTCCCTCGTCGCACAACTCTCAATTATCCTGAAATTGATCCTTCACGCTTGCGCTTATACATTTGCGCCGACAACTTTGACCGACGATCCGGGCTTCGATCCAGCCGTACCGTTCCTGACTTGTCTCGCGCCTTCAGATCCGCCTTCATGCTTCGATAAGAAGCAAAATATAAAGCAATCGTTCCGACGGAGCTAAATTACTACAGCATAAAGAACGAAGGGGAAATTTGGATTTCGAAACAAAAAAGGGAGGGGTGCAACACGAGGACTTCCCAGGGGGTCACCCATCCTAGTACTACTCTCGCCCAAGCACGCTTAACTTCGGAGTTCTGATGGGATCCGGTGCATTAGTGCTGGTATGATCGCACCCGCCATGTTCCTTTCGCTTTATTCTTTTAAACTGCCCCGTCCTGTGAAGCAGTGTGGCTTTTCTGGACCCGAATTCATTTTAAGCGTCAATTCAAGAATTTCCCCTCATCCTTTTATTTATTTACTTTTACATTTTTTTCTTGTTGATTTGCACCATTTTTTTTTCCCTCGTCGCGCAACTCTCAATTATCCTGAAATTGATCCTTCACGCTTGCGCTTATACATTTGCGCCGACAACTTTGACCGACGATCCGGGCTTCGATCCAGCCGTACCGTTCCTGACTTGTCTCGCGCCTTCAGATCCGCCTTCATGCTTCGATGAGAAGCAAAATATAAAGCAATCGTTCCGACGGAGCTAAATTACTACAGCATAAAGAACGAAGGGAAAATTTGGATTTCGAAACAAAAAAGGGAGGGGTGCAACACGAGGATTTCCCAGGGGGTCACCTAGGGGTGTCAACGGGCCGGGTCCGGGCCGGAATTCATTATTCCGGACCCGGACCCGGAGCCGACCCGTTTACCCGACGGGTCTTTTATTCGGTGTTCCGGATCCGGACCCGGCGAGTCTCGGATCCGGGTCGGGTCTACCCGAACAAATTTGCCAAAATTTATAATTTCTAACAAAAAAGAGAAAAAAATATATTTGTAAACTAATTTCTAACTAATGCAAAGAAAAAACCAAATAAGAAAATAAATCAAATTGATTTTACTCAAATACATCATCCTAATCAAATTATATTGATAATATATATTTTTTATAAATTATTAAATCATTTATATCCGGATCCGGGTCTAGTACGGGTCGGAATACTATATTCCGTATCCGACCCGTTTTTTTGTTTGAAAAAACGGATCCGGATCCGGATAACGGAATTAAATCCCTACCCATACCAGCAAAAATTTCAGGGATCCGATCCGGATCCGGGTGTAGACCCGACCCGTTGACCGGCCTAGGGTCACCCATCCTAGTACTACTGTCGCCCAAGCACGCTTAACTTCGAAGTTCTGATGGGATCCGGTGCATTAGTGCTGGTATGATCGCACCCGCCATGTTCCTTTCGCTTTATTCTTTTAAACCGCCACGTCCTGTGAAGCAGTTTGGCTTTTCTGGACCCGAATTCATTCTAAGCGTCAATTCATGAATTTCCTCTCATCCTTTTATTTATTTACTTTTATATTTTTTTCTTGTTGCTTTGCACCTTTTTTTTCCCTCGTCGCACAACTCTCAATTATCCTGAAATTGATCCTTCACGCTTGCGCTTATGCATTTGCGCCGACAACTTTGACCGACGATCCGGGCTTCGATCCAGCCGTACCGTTCCTGACTTGTCTCGCGCCTTCAGATCCGCCTTCATGCTTCGATGAGAAGCAAAATATAAAGCAATCGTTCCGACGGAGCTAAATTACTACAGCATAAAGAACGAAGGGAAAATTTGGATTTCGAAACAAAAAAGGGAGGGGTGCAACACGAGGATTTCCCAGGGGGTCACCTAGGGGTGTCAACGGGCCGGGTCCGGGCCGGAATTCATTATTCCGGACCCGGACCCGGATCCGACCCGTTTACCCGACGGGTCTTTTATTCGGTGTTCCGGATCCGGACCCGGCGAGTCTCGGATCCGGGTCGGGTCTACCCGAACAAATTTGCCGAAATTTATAATTTCTAACAAAAAAGAGAAAAAGATATATTTGTAAACAAATTTCTAGCTAATGCAAAGAAAAAACCAAATAAGAAAATAAATCAAATTGATTTTACTCAAATACATCATCCTAATCAAATTATATTGATAATATATATTTTTTATAAATTATTAAATCATTTATATCCGGATCCGGGTCTAATACGGGTCGGAATACTATATTCCGTATCCGACCCGTTTTTTTGTTTGAAAAAACGGATCCGGATCCGGATAACGGAATTAAATCCCTACCCATACCCGCAAAAATTTCAGGGATCCGATCCGGATCCGGGTGTAGACCCGACCCGTTGACCGGCCTAGGGTCACCCATCCTAGTACTACTGTCGCCCAAGCACGCTTAACTTCGAAGTTCTGATGGGATCCGGTGCATTAGTGCTGGTATGATCGCACCCGCCATGTTCCTTTCGCTTTATTCTTTTAAACCGCCACGTCCTGTGAAGCAGTTTGGCTTTTCTGGACCCGAATTCATTCTAAGCGTCAATTCATGAATTTCCTCTCATCCTTTTATTTATTTACTTTTATATTTTTTTCTTGTTGCTTTGCACCTTTTTTTTCCCTCGTCGCACAACTCTCAATTATCCTGAAATTGATCCTTCACGCTTGCGCTTATGCATTTGCGCCGACAACTTTGACCGACGATCCGGGCTTCGATCCAGCCGTACCGTTCCTGACTTGTCTCGCGCCTTCAGATCCGCCTTCATGCTTCGATGAGAAGCAAAATATAAAGCAATCGTTCCGACGGAGCTAAATTACTACAGCATAAAGAACGAAGGGAAAATTTGGATTTCGAAACAAAAAAGGGAGGGGTGCAACACGAGGATTTCCCAGGGGGTCACCTAGGGGTGTCAACGGGCCGGGTCCGGGCCGGAATTCATTATTCCGGACCCGGACCCGGATCCGACCCGTTTACCCGACGGGTCTTTTATTCGGTGTTCCGGATCCGGACCCGGCGAGTCTCGGATCCGGGTCGGGTCTACCCGAACAAATTTGCCAAAATTTATAATTTCTAACAAAAAAGAGAAAAAGATATATTTGTAAACTAATTTCTAGCTAATGCAAAGAAAAAACCAAATAAGAAAATAAATCAAATTGATTTTACTCAAATACATCATCCTAATCAAATTATATTGATAATATATATTTTTTATAAATTATTAAATCATTTATATCCGGATCCGGGTCTAGTACGGGTCGGAATACTATATTCCGTATCCGACCCGTTTTTTTGTTTGAAAAAACGGATCCGGATCCGGATAACGGAATTAAATCCCTACCCATACCAGCAAAAATTTCAGGGATCCGATCCGGATCCGGGTGTAGACCCGACCCGTTGACCGGCCTAGGGTCACCCATCCTAGTACTACTGTCGCCCAAGCACGCTTAACTTCGAAGTTCTGATGGGATCCGGTGCATTAGTGCTGGTATGATCGCACCCGCCATGTTCCTTTCGCTTTATTCTTTTAAACTGCCACGTCCTGTGAAGCAGTTTGGCTTTTCTGGACCCGAATTCATTCTAAGCGTCAATTCATGAATTTCCTCTCATCCTTTTATTTATTTACTTTTATATTTTTTTCTTGTTGCTTTGCACCTTTTTTTTCCCTCGTCGCACAACTCTCAATTATCCTGAAATTGATCCTTCACGCTTGCGCTTATACATTTGCGCCGACAACTTTGACCGACGATCCGGGCTTCGATCCAGCCGTACCGTTCCTGACTTGTCTCGCGCCTTCAGATCCGCCTTCATGCTTCGATAAGAAGCAAAATATAAAGCAATCGTTCCGACGGAGCTAAATTACTACAGCATAAAGAACGAAGGGGAAATTTGGATTTCGAAACAAAAAAGGGAGGGGTGCAACACGAGGACTTCCCAGGGGGTCACCCATCCTAGTACTACTCTCGCCCAAGCACGCTTAACTTCGGAGTTCTGATGGGATCCGGTGCATTAGTGCTGGTATGATCGCACCCGCCATGTTCCTTTCGCTTTATTCTTTTAAACTGCCCCGTCCTGTGAAGCAGTGTGGCTTTTCTGGACCCGAATTCATTTTAAGCGTCAATTCAAGAATTTCCCCTCATCCTTTTATTTATTTACTTTTACATTTTTTTCTTGTTGATTTGCACCATTTTTTTTTCCCTCGTCGCGCAACTCTCAATTATCCTGAAATTGATCCTTCACGCTTGCGCTTATACATTTGCGCCGACAACTTTGACCGACGATCCGGGCTTCGATCCAGCCGTACCGTTCCTGACTTGTCTCGCGCCTTCAGATCCGCCTTCATGCTTCGATGAGAAGCAAAATATAAAGCAATCGTTCCGACGGAGCTAAATTACTACAGCATAAAGAACGAAGGGAAAATTTGGATTTCGAAACAAAAAAGGGAGGGGTGCAACACGAGGATTTCCCAGGGGGTCACCTAGGGGTGTCAACGGGCCGGGTCCGGGCCGGAATTCATTATTCCGGACCCGGACCCGGAGCCGACCCGTTTACCCGACGGGTCGTTTATTCGGTGTTCCGGATCCGGACCCGGCGAGTCTCGGATCCGGGTCGGGTCTACCCGAACAAATTTGCCAAAATTTATAATTTCTAACAAAAAAGAGAAAAAAATATATTTGTAAACTAATTTCTAACTAATGCAAAGAAAAAACCAAATAAGAAAATAAATCAAATTGATTTTACTCAAATACATCATCCTAATCAAATTATATTGATAATATATATTTTTTATAAATTATTAAATCATTTATATCCGGATCCGGGTCTAATACGGGTCGGAATACTATATTCCGTATCCGACCCATTTTTTTGTTTGAAAAAACGGATCCGGATCCGGATAACGGAATTAAATCCCTACCCATACCCGAAAAAATTTCAGCGATCCGATCCGGATCCGGGTCTAGACCCGACCCGTTGACAGGCCTAGGGTCACCCATCCTAGTACTACTGTCGCCCAAGCACGCTTAACTTCGGAGTTCTGATGGGATCCGGTGCATTAGTGCTGGTATGATCGCACCCGCCATGTTCCTTTCGCTTTATTCTTTTAAACTGCCCCGTCCCGTGAAGCAGTGTGGCTTTTCTGGACCCGAATTCATTTTAAGCGTCAATTCAAGAATTTCCCCTCATCCTTTTATTTATTTACTTTTACATTTTTTTCTTGTTGATTTGCACCATTTTTTTTCCCTCGTCGCGCAACTCTCAATTATCCTGAAATTGATCCTTCACGCTTGCGCGTATACATTTGCGCCGACAACTTTGACCGACGATCCGGGCTTCGATCCAGCCGTACCGTTCCTGACTTGTCTCGCGCCTTCAGATCCGCCTTCATGCTTCGATGAGAAGCAAAATATAAAGCAATCGTTCCGACGGAGCTAAATTACTACAGCATAAAGAACGAAGGGAAAATTTGGATTTCGAAACAAAAAAGGGAGGGGTGCAACACGAGGATTTCCCAGGGGGTCACCTAGGGGTGTCAACGGGCCGGGTCCGGGCCGGAATTCATTATTCCGGACCCGGACTCGGATCCGACCCGTTTACCCGACGGGTCTTTTATTCGGTGTTCCGGATCCGGACCCGGCGAGTCTCGGATCCGGGTCGGGTCTACCCGAACAAATTTGCCAAAATTTATAATTTCTAACAAAAAAGAGAAAAAGATATATTTGTAAACTAATTTCTAGCTAATGCAAAGAAAAAACCAAATAAGAAAATAAATCAAATTGATTTTACTCAAATACATCATCCTAATCAAATTATATTGATAATATATATTTTTTATAAATTATTAAATCATTTATATCCGGATCCGGGTCTAGTACGGGTCGGAATACTATATTCCGTATCCGACCCGTTTTTTTGTTTGAAAAAACGGATCCGGATCCGGATAACGGAATTAAATCCCTACCCATACCAGCAAAAATTTCAGGGATCCGATCCGGATCCGGGTGTAGACCCGACCCGTTGACCGGCCTAGGGTCACCCATCCTAGTACTACTGTCGCCCAAGCACGCTTAACTTCGAAGTTCTGATGGGATCCGGTGCATTAGTGCTGGTATGATCGCACCCGCCATGTTCCTTTCGCTTTATTCTTTTAAACTGCCACGTCCTGTGAAGCAGTTTGGCTTTTCTGGACCCGAATTCATTCTAAGCGTCAATTCATGAATTTCCTCTCATCCTTTTATTTATTTACTTTTATATTTTTTTCTTGTTGCTTTGCACCTTTTTTTTCCCTCGTCGAACAACTCTCAATTATCCTGAAATTGATCCTTCACGCTTGCGCTTATACATTTGCGCCGACAACTTTGACCGACGATCCGGGCTTCGATCCAGCCGTACCGTTCCTGACTTGTCTCGCGCCTTCAGATCCGCCTTCATGCTTCGATAAGAAGCAAAATAAAAAGCAATCGTTCCGACGGAGCTAAATTACTACAGCATAAAGAACGAAGGGGAAATTTGGATTTCGAAACAAAAAAGGGAGGGGTGCAACACGAGGACTTCCCAGGGGGTCACCCATCCTAGTACTACTCTCGCCCAAGCACGCTTAACTTCGGAGTTCTGATGGGATCCGGTGCATTAGTGCTGGTATGATCGCACCCGCCATGTTCCTTTCGCTTTATTCTTTTAAACTGCCCCGTCCTGTGAAGCAGTGTGGCTTTTCTGGACCCGAATTCATTTTAAGCGTCAATTCAAGAATTTCCCCTCATCCTTTTATTTATTTACTTTTACATTTTTTTCTTGTTGATTTGCACCATTTTTTTTTCCCTCGTCGCGCAACTCTCAATTATCCTGAAATTGATCCTTCACGCTTGCACTTATACATTTGCGCCGACAACTTTGACCGACGATCCGGGCTTCGATCCAGCCGTACCGTTCCTGACTTGTCTCGCGCCTTCAGATCCGCCTTCATGCTTCGATGAGAAGCAAAATATAAAGCAATCGTTCCGACGGAGCTAAATTACTACAGCATAAAGAACGAAGGGGAAATTTGGATTTCGAAACAAAAAAGGGAGGGGTGCAACACGAGGATTTCCCAGGGGGTCACCTAGGGGTGTCAACGGGCCGGGTCCGGGCCGGAATTCATTATTCCGGACCCGGACCCGGATCCGACCCGTTTACCCGACGGGTCTTTTATTCTGTGTTCCGGATCCGGACCCGGCGAGTCTCGGATCCGGGTCGGGTCTACCCGAACAAATTTGCCAAAATTTATAATTTCTAACAAAAAAGAGAAAAAAATATATTTGTAAACTAATTTCTAACTAATGCAAAGAAAAAACCAAATAAGAAAATAAATCAAATTGATTTTACTCAAATACATCATCCTAATCAAATTATATTGATAATATATATTTTTTATAAATTATTAAATCATTTATATCCGGATCCGGGTCTAATACGGGTCGGAATACTATATTCCGTATCCGACCCATTTTTTTGTTTGAAAAAACGGATCCGGATCCGGATAACGGAATTAAATCCCTACCCATACCCGAAAAAATTTCAGCGATCCGATCCGGATCCGTGTCTAGACCCGACCCGTTGACAGGCCTAGGGTCACCCATCCTAGTACTACTGTCGCCCAAGCACGCTTAACTTCGGAGTTCTGATGGGATCCGGTGCATTAGTGCTGGTATGATCGCACCCGCCATGTTCCTTTCGCTTTATTCTTTTAAACTGCCCCGTCCTGTGAAGCAGTGTGGCTTTTCTGGACCCGAATTCATTCTAAGCGTCAATTCAAGAATTTCCCCTCATCCTTTTATTTATTTACTTTTACATTTTTTTCTTGTTGATTTGCACCATTTTTTTTTCCCTCGTCGCGCAACTCTCAATTATCCTGAAATTGATTCTTCACGCTTGCGCTTATACATTTGCGCCGACAACTTTGACCGACGAACCGGGCTTCGATCCAGCCGTACCGTTCCTGACTTGTCTCGCGCCTTCAGATCCGCCTTCATGCTTCGATGAGAAGCAAAATATAAAGCAATCGTTCCGACGGAGCTAAATTACTACAGCATAAAGAACGAAGGGAAAATTTGGATTTCGAAACAAAAAAGGGAGGGGTGCAACACGAGGATTTCCCAGGGGGTCACCTAGGGGTGTCAACGGGCCGGGTCCGGGCCGGAATTCATTATTCCGGACCCGGACCCGGAGCCGACCCGTTTACCCGACGGGTCTTTTATTCGGTGTTCCGGATCCGGACCCGGCGAGTCTCGGATCCGGGTCGGGTCTACCCGAACAAATTTGCCGAAATTTATAATTTCTAACAAAAAAGAGAAAAAGATATATTTGTAAACAAATTTCTAGCTAATGCAAAGAAAAAACCAAATAAGAAAATAAATCAAATTGATTTTACTCAAATACATCATCCTAATCAAATTATATTGATAATATATATTTTTTATAAATTATTAAATCATTTATATCCGGATCCGGGTCTAATACGGGTCGGAATACTATATTCCGTATCCGACCCGTTTTTTTGTTTGAAAAAACGGATCCGGATCCGGATAACGGAATTAAATCCCTACCCATACCCGCAAAAATTTCAGGGATCCGATCCGGATCCGGGTGTAGACCCGACCCGTTGACCGGCCTAGGGTCACCCATCCTAGTACTACTGTCGCCCAAGCACGCTTAACTTCGAAGTTCTGATGGGATCCGGTGCATTAGTGCTGGTATGATCGCACCCGCCATGTTCCTTTCGCTTTATTCTTTTAAACCGCCACGTCTTGTGAAGCAGTTTGGCTTTTCTGGACCCGAATTCATTCTAAGCGTCAATTCATGAATTTCCTCTCATCCTTTTATTTATTTACTTTTATATTTTTTTCTTGTTGCTTTGCACCTTTTTTTTCCCTCGTCGCACAACTCTCAATTATCCTGAAATTGATCCTTCACGCTTGCGCTTATGCATTTGCGCCGACAACATTGACCGACGATCCGGGCTTCGATTCAGCCGTACCGTTCCTGACTTGTCTCGCGCCTTCAGATCCGCCTTCATGCTTCGATGAGAAGCAAAATATAAAGCAATCGTTCCGACGGAGCTAAATTACTACAGCATAAAGAACGAAGGGAAAATTTGGATTTCGAAACAAAAAAGGGAGGGGTGCAACACGAGGATTTCCCAGGGGGTCACCTAGGGGTGTCAACGGGCCGGATCCGGGCCGGAATTCTTTATTCCGGACCCGGACCCGGATCCGACCCGTTTACCCGACGGGTCTTTTATTCGGTGTTCCGGATCCGGACCCGGCGAGTCTCGGATCCGGGTCGGGTCTACCCGAACAAATTTGCCAAAATTTATAATTTCTAACAAAAAAGAGAAAAAGATATATTTGTAAACTAATTTCTAGCTAAAGCAAAGAAAAAACCAAATAAGAAAATAAATCAAATTGATTTTACTCAAATACATCATCCTAATCAAATTATATTGATAATATATATTTTTTATAAATTATTAAATCATTTATATCCGGATCCGGGTCTAGTACGGGTCGGAATACTATATTCCGTATCCGACCCGTTTTTTTGTTTGAAAAAACGGATCCGGATCCGGATAACGGAATTAAATCCCTACCCATACCAGCAAAAATTTCAGGGATCCGATCCGGATCCGGGTGTAGACCCGACCCGTTGACCGGCCTAGGGTCACCCATCCTAGTACTACTGTCGCCCAAGCACGCTTAACTTCGAAGTTCTGATGGGATCCGGTGCATTAGTGCTGGTATGATCGCACCCGCCATGTTCCTTTCGCTTTATTCTTTTAAACTGCCACGTCCTGTGAAGCAGTTTGGCTTTTCTGGACCCGAATTCATTCTAAGCGTCAATTCATGAATTTCCTCTCATCCTTTTATTTATTTACTTTTATATTTTTTTCTTGTTGCTTTGCACCTTTTTTTTCCCTCGTCGCACAACTCTCAATTATCCTGAAATTGATCCTTCACGCTTGCGCTTATACATTTGCGCCGACAACTTTGACCGACGATCCGGGCTTCGATCCAGCCGTACCGTTCCTGACTTGTCTCGCGCCTTCAGATCCGCCTTCATGCTTCGATAAGAAGCAAAATATAAAGCAATCGTTCCGACGGAGCTAAATTACTACAGCATAAAGAACGAAGGGGAAATTTGGATTTCGAAACAAAAAAGGGAGGGGTGCAACACGAGGACTTCCCAGGGGGTCACCCATCCTAGTACTACTCTCGCCCAAGCACGCTTAACTTCGGAGTTCTGATGGGATCCGGTGCATTAGTGCTGGTATGATCGCACCCGCCATGTTCCTTTCGCTTTATTCTTTTAAACTGCCCCGTCCTGTGAAGCAGTGTGGCTTTTCTGGACCCGAATTCATTTTAAGCGTCAATTCAAGAATTTCCCCTCATCCTTTTATTTATTTACTTTTACATTTTTTTCTTGTTGATTTGCACCATTTTTTTTTCCCTCGTCGCGCAACTCTCAATTATCCTGAAATTGATCCTTCACGCTTGCGCTTATACATTTGCGCCGACAACTTTGACCGACGATCCGGGCTTCGATCCAGCCGTACCGTTCCTGACTTGTCTCGCGCCTTCAGATCCGCCTTCATGCTTCGATGAGAAGCAAAATATAAAGCAATCGTTCCGACGGAGCTAAATTACTACAGCATAAAGAACGAAGGGAAAATTTGGATTTCGAAACAAAAAAGGGAGGGGTGCAACACGAGGATTTCCCAGGGGGTCACCTAGGGGTGTCAACGGGCCGGGTCCGGGCCGGAATTCATTATTCCGGACCCGGACCCGGAGCCGACCCGTTTACCCGACGGGTCTTTTATTCGGTGTTCCGGATCCGGACCCGGCGAGTCTCGGATCCGGGTCGGGTCTACCCGAACAAATTTGCCAAAATTTATAATTTCTAACAAAAAAGAGAAAAAGATATATTTGTAAACTAATTTCTAGCTAATGCAAAGAAAAAACCAAATAAGAAAATAAATCAAATTGATTTTACTCAAATACATCATCCTAATCAAATTATATTGATAATATATATTTTTTATAAATTATTAAATCATTTATATCCGGATCCGGGTCTAATACGGGTCGGAATACTATATTCCGTATCCGACCCGTTTTTTTGTTTGAAAAAACGGATCCGGATCCGGATAACGGAATTAAATCCCTACCCATACCCGCAAAAATTTCAGGGATCCGATCCGGATCCGGGTGTAGACCCGACCCGTTGACCGGCCTAGGGTCACCCATCCTAGTACTACTGTCGCCCAAGCACGCTTAACTTCGAAGTTCTGATGGGATCCGGTGCATTAGTGCTGGTATGATCGCACCCGCCATGTTCCTTTCGCTTTATTCTTTTAAACTGCCACGTCCCGTGAAGCAGTTTGGCTTTTCTGGACCCGAATTCATTCTAAGCGTCAATTCATGAATTTCCTCTCATCCTTTTATTTATTTACTTTTATATTTTTTTCTTGTTGCTTTGCACCTTTTTTTTCCCTCGTCGCACAACTCTCAATTATCCTGAAATTGATCCTTCACGCTTGCGCTTATGCATTTGCGCCGACAACTTTGACCGACGATCCGGGCTTCGATCCAGCCGTACCGTTCCTGACTTGTCTCGCGCCTTCAGATCCGCCTTCATGCTTCGATGAGAAGCAAAATATAAAGCAATCGTTCCGACGGAGCTAAATTACTACAGCATAAAGAACGAAGGGAAAATTTGGATTTCGAAACAAAAAAGGGAGGGGTGCAACACGAGGATTTCCCAGGGGGTCACCTAGGGGTGTCAACGGGCCGGGTCCGGGCCGGAATTCATTATTCCGGACCCGGACCCGGATCCGACCCGTTTACCCGACGGGTCTTTTATTCGGTGTTCCGGATCCGGACCCGGCGAGTCTCGGATCCGGGTCGGGTCTACCCGAACAAATTTGCCAAAATTTATAATTTCTAACAAAAAAGAGAAAAAGATATATTTGTAAACTAATTTCTAGCTAATGCAAAGAAAAAACCAAATAAGAAAATAAATCAAATTGATTTTACTCAAATACATCATCCTAATCAAATTATATTGATAATATATATTTTTTATAAATTATTAAATCATTTATATCCGGATCCGGGTCTAGTACGGGTCGGAATACTATATTCCGTATCCGACCCGTTTTTTTGTTTGAAAAAACGGATCCGGATCCGGATAACGGAATTAAATCCCTACCCATACCAGCAAAAATTTCAGGGATCCGATCCGGATCCGGGTGTAGACCCGACCCGTTGACCGGCCTAGGGTCACCCATCCTAGTACTACTGTCGCCCAAGCACGCTTAACTTCGAAGTTCTGATGGGATCCGGTGCATTAGTGCTGGTATGATCGCACCCGCCATGTTCCTTTCGCTTTATTCTTTTAAACTGCCACGTCCTGTGAAGCAGTTTGGCTTTTCTGGACCCGAATTCATTCTAAGCGTCAATTCATGAATTTCCTCTCATCCTTTTATTTATTTACTTTTATATTTTTTTCTTGTTGCTTTGCACCTTTTTTTTCCCTCGTCGCACAACTCTCAATTATCCTGAAATTGATCCTTCACGCTTGCGCTTATACATTTGCGCCGACAACTTTGACCGACGATCCGGGCTTCGATCCAGCCGTACCGTTCCTGACTTGTCTCGCGCCTTCAGATCCGCCTTCATGCTTCGATAAGAAGCAAAATATAAAGCAATCGTTCCGACGGAGCTAAATTACTACAGCATAAAGAACGAAGGGGAAATTTGGATTTCGAAACAAAAAAGGGAGGGGTGCAACACGAGGACTTCCCAGGGGGTCACCCATCCTAGTACTACTCTCGCCCAAGCACGCTTAACTTCGGAGTTCTGATGGGATCCGGTGCATTAGTGCTGGTATGATCGCACCCGCCATGTTCCTTTCGCTTTATTCTTTTAAACTGCCCCGTCCTGTGAAGCAGTGTGGCTTTTCTGGACCCGAATTCATTTTAAGCGTCAATTCAAGAATTTCCCCTCATCCTTTTATTTATTTACTTTTACATTTTTTTCTTGTTGATTTGCACCATTTTTTTTTCCCTCATCGCGCAACTCTCAATTATCCTGAAATTGATCCTTCACGCTTGCGCTTATACATTTGCGCCGACAACTTTGACCGACGATCCGGGCTTCGATCCAGCCGTACCGTTCCTGACTTGTCTCGCGCCTTCAGATCCGCCTTCATGCTTCGATGAGAAGCAAAATATAAAGCAATCGTTCCGACGGAGCTAAATTACTACAGCATAAAGAACGAAGGGAAAATTTGGATTTCGAAACAAAAAAGGGAGGGGTGCAACACGAGGATTTCCCAGGGGGTCACCTAGGGGTGTCAACGGGCCGGGTCCGGGCCGGAATTCATTATTCCGGACCCGGACCCGGAGCCGACCCGTTTACCCGACGGGTCTTTTATTCGGTGTTCCGGATCCGGACCCGGCGAGTCTCGGATCCGGGTCGGGTCTACCCGAACAAATTTGCCAAAATTTATAATTTCTAACAAAAAAGAGAAAAAAATATATTTGTAAACTAATTTCTAACTAATGCAAAGAAAAAACCAAATAAGAAAATAAATCAAATTGATTTTACTCAAATACATCATCCTAATCAAATTATATTGATAATATATATTTTTTATAAATTATTAAATCATTTATATCCGGATCCGGGTCTAATACGGGTCGGAATACTATATTCCGTATCCGACCCATTTTTTTGTTTGAAAAAACGGATCCGGATCCGGATAACGGAATTAAATCCCTACCCATACCCGAAAAAATTTCAGCGATCCGATCCGGATCCGGGTCTAGACCCGACCCGTTGACAGGCCTAGGGTCACCCATCCTAGTACTACTGTCGCCCAAGCACGCTTAACTTCGGAGTTCTGATGGGATCCGGTGCATTAGTGCTGGTATGATCGCACCCGCCATGTTCCTTTCGCTTTATTCTTTTAAACTGCCCCGTCCCGTGAAGCAGTGTGGCTTTTCTGGACCCGAATTCATTTTAAGCGTCAATTCAAGAATTTCCCCTCATCCTTTTATTTATTTACTTTTACATTTTTTTCTTGTTGATTTGCACCATTTTTTTTCCCTCGTCGCGCAACTCTCAATTATCCTGAAATTGATCCTTCACGCTTGCGCGTATACATTTGCGCCGACAACTTTGACCGACGATCCGGGCTTCGATCCAGCCGTACCGTTCCTGACTTGTCTCGCGCCTTCAGATCCGCCTTCATGCTTCGATGAGAAGCAAAATATAAAGCAATCGTTCCGACGGAGCTAAATTACTACAGCATAAAGAACGAAGGGGAAATTTGGATTTCGAAACAAAAAAGGGAGGGGTGCAACACGAGGACTTCCCAGGGGGTCACCCATCCTAGTACTACTCTCGCCCAAGCACGCTTAACTTCGGAGTTCTGATGGGATCCGGTGCATTAGTGCTGGTATGATCGCACCCGCCATGTTCCTTTCGCTTTATTCTTTTAAACTGCCCCGTCCTGTGAAGCAGTGTGGCTTTTCTGGACCCGAATTCATTTTAAGCGTCAATTCAAGAATTTCCCCTCATCCTTTTATTTATTTACTTTTACATTTTTTTCTTGTTGATTTGCACCATTTTTTTTTCCCTCGTCGCGCAACTCTCAATTATCCTGAAATTGATCCTTCACGCTTGCACTTATACATTTGCGCCGACAACTTTGACCGACGATCCGGGCTTCGATCCAGCCGTACCGTTCCTGACTTGTCTCGCGCCTTCAGATCCGCCTTCATGCTTCGATGAGAAGCAAAATATAAAGCAATCGTTCCGACGGAGCTAAATTACTACAGCATAAAGAACGAAGGGGAAATTTGGATTTCGAAACAAAAAAGGGAGGGGTGCAACACGAGGATTTCCCAGGGGGTCACCTAGGGGTGTCAACGGGCCGGGTCCGGGCCGGAATTCATTATTCCGGACCCGGACCCGGATCCGACCCGTTTACCCGACGGGTCTTTTATTCTGTGTTCCGGATCCGGACCCGGCGAGTCTCGGATCCGGGTCGGGTCTACCCGAACAAATTTGCCAAAATTTATAATTTCTAACAAAAAAGAGAAAAAAATATATTTGTAAACTAATTTCTAACTAATGCAAAGAAAAAACCAAATAAGAAAATAAATCAAATTGATTTTACTCAAATACATCATCCTAATCAAATTATATTGATAATATATATTTTTTATAAATTATTAAATCATTTATATCCGGATCCGGGTCTAATACGGGTCGGAATACTATATTCCGTATCCGACCCATTTTTTTGTTTGAAAAAACGGATCCGGATCCGGATAACGGAATTAAATCCCTACCCATACCCGAAAAAATTTCAGCGATCCGATCCGGATCCGTGTCTAGACCCGACCTGTTGACAGGCCTAGGGTCACCCATCCTAGTACTACTGTCGCCCAAGAACACTTAACTTCGGAGTTCTGATGGGATCCGGTGCATTAGTGCTGGTATGATCGCACCCGCCATGTTCCTTTCGCTTTATTCTTTTAAACTGCCACGTCCTGTGAAGCAGTTTGGCTTTTCTGGACCCGAATTCATTCTAAGCGTCAATTCATGAATTTCCTCTCATCCTTTTATTTATTTACTTTTATATTTTTTTCTTGTTGCTTTGCACCTTTTTTTTCCCTCGTCGCACAACTCTCAATTATCCTGAAATTGATCCTTCACGCTTGCGCTTATACATTTGCGCCGACAACTTTGACCGACGATCCGGGCTTCGATCCAGCCGTACCGTTCCTGACTTGTCTCGCGCCTTCAGATCCGCCTTCATGCTTCGATAAGAAGCAAAATATAAAGCAATCGTTCCGACGGAGCTAAATTACTACAGCATAAAGAACGAAGGGGAAATTTGGATTTCGAAACAAAAAAGGGAGGGGTGCAACACGAGGACTTCCCAGGGGGTCACCCATCCTAGTACTACTCTCGCCCAAGCACGCTTAACTTCGGAGTTCTGATGGGATCCGGTGCATTAGTGCTGGTATGATCGCACCCGCCATGTTCCTTTCGCTTTATTCTTTTAAACTGCCCCGTCCTGTGAAGCAGTGTGGCTTTTCTGGACCCGAATTCATTTTAAGCGTCAATTCAAGAATTTCCCCTCATCCTTTTATTTATTTACTTTTACATTTTTTTCTTGTTGATTTGCACCATTTTTTTTCCCTCGTCGCGCAACTCTCAATTATCCTGAAATTGATCCTTCACGCTTGCGCGTATACATTTGCGCCGACAACTTTGACCGACGATCCGGGCTTCGATCCAGCCGTACCGTTCCTGACTTGTCTCGCGCCTTCAGATCCGCCTTCATGCTTCGATGAGAAGCAAAATATAAAGCAATCGTTCCGACGGAGCTAAATTACTACAGCATAAAGAACGAAGGGAAAATTTGGATTTCGAAACAAAAAAGGGAGGGGTGCAACACGAGGATTTCCCAGGGGGTCACCTAGGGGTGTCAACGGGCCGGGTCCGGGCCGGAATTCATTATTCCGGACCCGGACCCGGAGCCGACCCGTTTACCCGACGGGTCTTTTATTCGGTGTTCCGGATCCGGACCCGGCGAGTCTCGGATCCGGGTCGGGTCTACCCGAACAAATTTGCCAAAATTTATAATTTCTAACAAAAAAGAGAAAAAGATATATTTGTAAACTAATTTCTAGCTAATGCAAAGAAAAAACCAAATAAGAAAATAAATCAAATTGATTTTACTCAAATACATCATCCTAATCAAATTATATTGATAATATATATTTTTTATAAATTATTAAATCATTTATATCCGGATCCGGGTCTAATACGGGTCGGAATACTATATTCCGTATCCGACCCGTTTTTTTGTTTGAAAAAACGGATCCGGATCCGGATAACGGAATTAAATCCCTACCCATACCCGCAAAAATTTCAGGGATCCGATGCGGATCCGGGTGTAGACCCGACCCGTTGACCGGCCTAGGGTCACCCATCCTAGTACTACTGTCGCCCAAGCACGCTTAACTTCGAAGTTCTGATGGGATCCGGTGCATTAGTGCTGGTATGATCGCACCCGCCATGTTCCTTTCGCTTTATTCTTTTAAACTGCCCCGTCCTGTGAAGCAGTGTGGCTTTTCTGGACCCGAATTCATTTTAAGCGTCAATTCAAGAATTTCCCCTCATCCTTTTATTTATTTACTTTTACATTTTTTTCTTGTTGATTTGCACCATTTTTTTTTCCCTCGTCGCGCAACTCTCAATTATCCTGAAATTGATTCTTCACGCTTGCGCTTATACATTTGCGCCGACAACTTTGACCGACGAACCGGGCTTCGATCCAGCCGTACCGTTCCTGACTTGTCTCGCGCCTTCAGATCCGCCTTCATGCTTCGATGAGAAGCAAAATATAAAGCAATCGTTCCGACGGAGCTAAATTACTACAGCATAAAGAACGAAGGGAAAATTTGGATTTCGAAACAAAAAAGGGAGGGGTGCAACACGAGGATTTCCCAGGGGGTCACCTAGGGGTGTCAACGGGCCGGGTCCGGGCCGGAATTCATTATTCCGGACCCGGACCCGGAGCCGACCCGTTTACCCGACGGGTCTTTTATTCGGTGTTCCGGATCCGGACCCGGCGAGTCTCGGATCCGGGTCGGGTCTACCCGAACAAATTTGCCGAAATTTATAATTTCTAACAAAAAAGAGAAAAAGATATATTTGTAAACAAATTTCTAGCTAATGCAAAGAAAAAACCAAATAAGAAAATAAATCAAATTGATTTTACTCAAATACATCATCCTAATCAAATTATATTGATAATATATATTTTTTATAAATTATTAAATCATTTATATCCGGATCCGGGTCTAATACGGGTCGGAATACTATATTCCGTATCCGACCCGTTTTTTTGTTTGAAAAAACGGATCCGGATCCGGATAACGGAATTAAATCCCTACCCATACCCGCAAAAATTTCAGGGATCCGATCCGGATCCGGGTGTAGACCCGACCCGTTGACCGGCCTAGGGTCACCCATCCTAGTACTACTGTCGCCCAAGCACGCTTAACTTCGAAGTTCTGATGGGATCCGGTGCATTAGTGCTGGTATGATCGCACCCGCCATGTTCCTTTCGCTTTATTCTTTTAAACTGCCCCGTCCTGTGAAGCAGTGTGGCTTTTCTGGACCCGAATTCATTTTAAGCGTCAATTCAAGAATTTCCCCTCATCCTTTTATTTATTTACTTTTACATTTTTTTCTTGTTGATTTGCACCATTTTTTTTTCCCTCGTCGCGCAACTCTCAATTATCCTGAAATTGATCCTTCACGCTTGCGCTTATACATTTGCGCCGACAACTTTGACCGACGAACCGGGCTTCGATCCAGCCGTACCGTTCCTGACTTGTCTCGCGCCTTCAGATCCGCCTTCATGCTTCGATGAGAAGCAAAATATAAAGCAATCGTTCCGACGGAGCTAAATTACTACAGCATAAAGAACGAAGGGAAAATTTGGATTTCGAAACAAAAAAGGGAGGGGTGCAACACGAGGATTTCCCAGGGGGTCACCTAGGGGTGTCAACGGGCCGGGTCCGGGCCGGAATTCATTATTCCGGACCCGGACCCGGAGCCGACCCGTTTACCCGACGGGTCTTTTATTCGGTGTTCCGGATCCGGACCCGGCGAGTCTCGGATCCGGGTCGGGTCTACCCGAACAAATTTGCCGAAATTTATAATTTCTAACAAAAAAGAGAAAAAGATATATTTGTAAACAAATTTCTAGCTAATGCAAAGAAAAAACCAAATAAGAAAATAAATCAAATTGATTTTACTCAAATACATCATCCTAATCAAATTATATTGATAATATATATTTTTTATAAATTATTAAATCATTTATATCCGGATCCGGGTCTAATACGGGTCGGAATACTATATTCCGTATCCGACCCGTTTTTTTGTTTGAAAAAACGGATCCGGATCCGGATAACGGAATTAAATCCCTACCCATACCCGCAAAAATTTCAGGGATCCGATCCGGATCCGGGTGTAGACCCGACCCGTTGACCGGCCTAGGGTCACCCATCCTAGTACTACTGTCGCCCAAGCACGCTTAACTTCGAAGTTCTGATGGGATCCGGTGCATTAGTGCTGGTATGATCGCACCCGCCATGTTCCTTTCGCTTTATTCTTTTAAACCGCCACGTCCTGTGAAGCAGTTTGGCTTTTCTGGACCCGAATTCATTCTAAGCGTCAATTCATGAATTTCCTCTCATCCTTTTATTTATTTACTTTTATATTTTTTTCTTGTTGCTTTGCACCTTTTTTTTCCCTCGTCGCACAACTCTCAATTATCCTGAAATTGATCCTTCACGCTTGCGCTTATGCATTTGCGCCGACAACATTGACCGACGATCCGGGCTTCGATTCAGCCGTACCGTTCCTGACTTGTCTCGCGCCTTCAGATCCGCCTTCATGCTTCGATGAGAAGCAAAATATAAAGCAATCGTTCCGACGGAGCTAAATTACTACAGCATAAAGAACGAAGGGAAAATTTGGATTTCGAAACAAAAAAGGGAGGGGTGCAACACGAGGATTTCCCAGGGGGTCACCTAGGGGTGTCAACGGGCCGGATCCGGGCCGGAATTCTTTATTCCGGACCCGGACCCGGATCCGACCCGTTTACCCGACGGGTCTTTTATTCGGTGTTCCGGATCCGGACCCGGCGAGTCTCGGATCCGGGTCGGGTCTACCCGAACAAATTTGCCAAAATTTATAATTTCTAACAAAAAAGAGAAAAAGATATATTTGTAAACTAATTTCTAGCTAAAGCAAAGAAAAAACCAAATAAGAAAATAAATCAAATTGATTTTACTCAAATACATCATCCTAATCAAATTATATTGATAATATATATTTTTTATAAATTATTAAATCATTTATATCCGGATCCGGGTCTAGTACGGGTCGGAATACTATATTCCGTATGCGACCCGTTTTTTTGTTTGAAAAAACGGATCCGGATCCGGATAACGGAATTAAATCCCTACCCATACCAGCAAAAATTTCAGGGATCCGATCCGGATCCGGGTGTAGACCCGACCCGTTGACCGGCCTAGGGTCACCCATCCTAGTACTACTGTCGCCCAAGCACGCTTAACTTCGAAGTTCTGATGGGATCCGGTGCATTAGTGCTGGTATGATCGCACCCGCCATGTTCCTTTCGCTTTATTCTTTTAAACTGCCACGTCCTGTGAAGCAGTTTGGCTTTTCTGGACCCGAATTCATTCTAAGCGTCAATTCATGAATTTCCTCTCATCCTTTTATTTATTTACTTTTATATTTTTTTCTTGTTGCTTTGCACCTTTTTTTTCCCTCGTCGCACAACTCTCAATTATCCTGAAATTGATCCTTCACGCTTGCGCTTATACATTTGCGCCGACAACTTTGACCGACGATCCGGGCTTCGATCCAGCCGTACCGTTCCTGACTTGTCTCGCGCCTTCAGATCCGCCTTCATGCTTCGATAAGAAGCAAAATATAAAGCAATCGTTCCGACGGAGCTAAATTACTACAGCATAAAGAACGAAGGGGAAATTTGGATTTCGAAACAAAAAAGGGAGGGGTGCAACACGAGGACTTCCCAGGGGGTCACCCATCCTAGTACTACTCTCGCCCAAGCACGCTTAACTTCGGAGTTCTGATGGGATCCGGTGCATTAGTGCTGGTATGATCGCACCCACCATGTTCCTTTCGCTTTATTCTTTTAAACTGCCCCGTCCTGTGAAGCAGTGTGGCTTTTCTGGACCCGAATTCATTTTAAGCGTCAATTCAAGAATTTCCCCTCATCCTTTTATTTATTTACTTTTACATTTTTTTCTTGTTGATTTGCACCATTTTTTTTTCCCTCGTCGCGCAACTCTCAATTATCCTGAAATTGATCCTTCACGCTTGCACTTATACATTTGCGCCGACAACTTTGACCGACGATCCGGGCTTCGATCCAGCCGTACCGTTCCTGACTTGTCTCGCGCTTTCAGATCCGCCTTCATGCTTCGATGAGAAGCAAAATATAAAGCAATCGTTCCGACGGAGCTAAATTACTACAGCATAAAGAACGAAGGGGAAATTTGGATTTCGAAACAAAAAAGGGAGGGGTGCAACACGAGGATTTCCCAGGGGGTCACCTAGGGGTGTCAACGGGCCGGGTCCGGGCCGGAATTCATTATTCCGGACCCGGACCCGGATCCGACCCGTTTACCCGACGGGTCTTTTATTCTGTGTTCCGGATCCGGACCCGGCGAGTCTCGGATCCGGGTCGGGTCTACCCGAACAAATTTGCCAAAATTTATAATTTCTAACAAAAAAGAGAAAAAGATATATTTGTAAACTAATTTCTAGCTAATGCAAAGAAAAAACCAAATAAGAAAATAAATCAAATTGATTTTACTCAAATACATCATCCTAATCAAATTATATTGATAATATATATTTTTTATAAATTATTAAATCATTTATATCCGGATCCGGTTCTAATACGGGTCGGAATACTATATTCCGTATCCGACCCGTTTTTTTGTTTGAAAAAACGGATCCGGATCCGGATAACGGAATTAAATCCCTACCCATACCCGAAAAAATTTCAGCGATCCGATCCGGATCCGGGTCTAGACCCGACCCGTTGACAGGCCTAGGGTCACCCATCCTAGTACTACTGTCGCCCAAGCACGCTTAACTTCGGAGTTCTGATGGGATCCGGTGCATTAGTGCTGGTATGATCGCACCCGCCATGTTCCTTTCGCTTTATTCTTTTAAACTGCCACGTCCTGTGAAGCAGTTTGGCTTTTCTGGACCCGAATTCATTCTAAGCGTCAATTCATGAATTTCCTCTCATCCTTTTATTTATTTACTTTTATATTTTTTTCTTGTTGCTTTGCACCTTTTTTTTCCCTCGTCGCACAACTCTCAATTATCCTGAAATTGATCCTTCACGCTTGCGCTTATACATTTGCGCCGACAACTTTGACCGACGATCCGGGCTTCGATCCAGCCGTACCGTTCCTGACTTGTCTCGCGCCTTCAGATCCGCCTTCATGCTTCGATGAGAAGCAAAATATCAAGCAATCGTTCCGACGGAGCTAAATTACTACAGCATAAAGAACGAAGGGGAAATTTGGATTTCGAAACAAAAAAGGGAGGGGTGCAACACGAGGACTTCCCAGGGGGTCACCCATCCTAGTACTACTCTCGCCCAAGCACGCTTAACTTCGGAGTTCTGATGGGATCCGGTGCATTAGTGCTGGTATGATCGCACCCGCCATGTTCCTTTCGCTTTATTCTTTTAAACTGCCCCGTCCTGTGAAGCAGTGTGGCTTTTCTGGACCCGAATTCATTTTAAGCGTCAATTCAAGAATTTCCCCTCATCCTTTTATTTATTTACTTTTACATTTTTTTCTTGTTGATTTGCACCATTTTTTTTTCCCTCGTCGCGCAACTCTCAATTATCCTGAAATTGATCATTCACGCTTGCGCTTATACATTTGCGCCGACAACTTTGACCGACGATCCGGGCTTCGATCCAGCCGTACCGTTCCTGACTTGTCTCGCGCCTTCAGATCCGCCTTCATGCTTCGATGAGAAGCAAAATATAAAGCAATCGTTCCGACGGAGCTAAATTACTACAGCATAAAGAACGAAGGGAAAATTTGGATTTCGAAACAAAAAAGGGAGGGGTGCAACACGAGGATTTCCCAGGGGGTCACCTAGGGGTGTCAACGGGCCGGGTCCGGGCCGGAATTCATTATTCCGGACCCGGACCCGGAGCCGACCCGTTTACCCGACGGGTCTTTTATTCGGTGTTCCGGATCCGGACCCGGCGAGTCTCGGATCCGGGTCGGGTCTACCCGAACAAATTTGCCAAAATTTATAATTTCTAACAAAAAAGAGAAAAAGATATATTTGTAAACTAATTTCTAGCTAATGCAAAGAAAAAACCAAATAAGAAAATAAATCAAATTGATTTTACTCAAATACATCATCCTAATCAAATTATATTGATAATATATATTTTTTATAAATTATTAAATCATTTATATCCGAATCCGGGTCTAATACGGGTCGGAATACTATATTCCGTATCCGACCCGTTTTTTTGTTTGAAAAAACGGATCCGGATCCGGATAACGGAATTAAATCCCTACCCATACCCGCAAAAATTTCAGGGATCCGATCCGGATCCGGGTGTAGACCCGACCCGTTGACCGGCCTAGGGTCACCCATCCTAGTACTACTGTCGCCCAAGCACGCTTAACTTCGAAGTTCTGATGGGATCCGGTGCATTAGTGCTGGTATGATCGCACCCGCCATGTTCCTTTCGCTTTATTCTTTTAAACTGCCACGTCCTGTGAAGCAGTTTGGCTTTTCTGGACCCGAATTCATTCTAAGCGTCAATTCATGAATTTCCTCTCATCCTTTTATTTATTTACTTTTATATTTTTTTCTTGTTGCTTTGCACCTTTTTTTTCCCTCGTCGCACAACTCTCAATTATCCTGAAATTGATCCTTCACGCTTGCGCTTATACATTTGCGCCGACAACTTTGACCGACGATCCGGGCTTCGATCCAGCCGTACCGTTCCTGACTTGTCTCGCGCCTTCAGATCCGCCTTCATGCTTCGATGAGAAGCAAAATATAAAGCAATCGTTCCGACGGAGCTAAATTACTACAGCATAAAGAACGAAGGGAAAATTTGGATTTCGAAACAAAAAAGGGAGGGGTGCAACACGAGGATTTCCCAGGGGGTCACCTAGGGGTGTCAACGGGCCGGGTCCGGGCCGGAATTCATTATTCCGGACCCGGACCCGGAGCCGACCCGTTTACCCGACGGGTCTTTTATTCGGTGTTCCGGATCCGGACCCGGCGAGTCTCGGATCCGGGTCGGGTCTACCCGAACAAATTTGCCGAAATTTATAATTTCTAACAAAAAAGAGAAAAAGATATATTTGTAAACAAATTTCTAGCTAATGCAAAGAAAAAACCAAATAAGAAAATAAATCAAATTGATTTTACTCAAATACATCATCCTAATCAAATTATATTGATAATATATATTTTTTATAAATTATTAAATCATTTATATCCGGATCCGGGTCTAATACGGGTCGGAATACTATATTCCGTATCCGACCCGTTTTTTTGTTTGAAAAAACGGATCCGGATCCGGATAACGGAATTAAATCCCTACCCATACCCGCAAAAATTTCAGGGATCCGATCCGGATCCGGGTGTAGACCCGACCCGTTGACCGGCCTAGGGTCACCCATCCTAGTACTACTGTCGCCCAAGCACGCTTAACTTCGAAGTTCTGATGGGATCCGGTGCATTAGTGCTGGTATGATCGCACCCGCCATGTTCCTTTCGCTTTATTCTTTTAAACTGCCCCGTCCTGTGAAGCAGTGTGGCTTTTCTGGACCCGAATTCATTTTAAGCGTCAATTCAAGAATTTCCCCTCATCCTTTTATTTATTTACTTTTACATTTTTTTCTTGTTGATTTGCACCATTTTTTTTTCCCTCGTCGCGCAACTCTCAATTATCCTGAAATTGATCCTTCACGCTTGCGCTTATACATTTGCGCCGACAACTTTGACCGACGAACCGGGCTTCGATCCAGCCGTACCGTTCCTGACTTGTCTCGCGCCTTCAGATCCGCCTTCATGCTTCGATGAGAAGCAAAATATAAAGCAATCGTTCCGACGGAGCTAAATTACTACAGCATAAAGAACGAAGGGAAAATTTGGATTTCGAAACAAAAAAGGGAGGGGTGCAACACGAGGATTTCCCAGGGGGTCACCTAGGGGTGTCAACGGGCCGGGTCCGGGCCGGAATTCATTATTCCGGACCCGGACCCGGAGCCGACCCGTTTACCCGACGGGTCTTTTATTCGGTGTTCCGGATCCGGACCCGGCGAGTCTCGGATCCGGGTCGGGTCTACCCGAACAAATTTGCCGAAATTTATAATTTCTAACAAAAAAGAGAAAAAGATATATTTGTAAACAAATTTCTAGCTAATGCAAAGAAAAAACCAAATAAGAAAATAAATCAAATTGATTTTACTCAAATACATCATCCTAATCAAATTATATTGATAATATATATTTTTTATAAATTATTAAATCATTTATATCCGGATCCGGGTCTAATACGGGTCGGAATACTATATTCCGTATCCGACCCGTTTTTTTGTTTGAAAAAACGGATCCGGATCCGGATAACGGAATTAAATCCCTACCCATACCCGCAAAAATTTCAGGGATCCGATCCGGATCCGGGTGTAGACCCGACCCGTTGACCGGCCTAGGGTCACCCATCCTAGTACTACTGTCGCCCAAGCACGCTTAACTTCGAAGTTCTGATGGGATCCGGTGCATTAGTGCTGGTATGATCGCACCCGCCATGTTCCTTTCGCTTTATTCTTTTAAACCGCCACGTCCTGTGAAGCAGTTTGGCTTTTCTGGACCCGAATTCATTCTAAGCGTCAATTCATGAATTTCCTCTCATCCTTTTATTTATTTACTTTTATATTTTTTTCTTGTTGCTTTGCACCTTTTTTTTCCCTCGTCGCACAACTCTCAATTATCCTGAAATTGATCCTTCACGCTTGCGCTTATGCATTTGCGCCGACAACATTGACCGACGATCCGGGCTTCGATTCAGCCGTACCGTTCCTGACTTGTCTCGCGCCTTCAGATCCGCCTTCATGCTTCGATGAGAAGCAAAATATAAAGCAATCGTTCCGACGGAGCTAAATTACTACAGCATAAAGAACGAAGGGAAAATTTGGATTTCGAAACAAAAAAGGGAGGGGTGCAACACGAGGATTTCCCAGGGGGTCACCTAGGGGTGTCAACGGGCCGGATCCGGGCCGGAATTCTTTATTCCGGACCCGGACCCGGATCCGACCCGTTTACCCGACGGGTCTTTTATTCGGTGTTCCGGATCCGGACCCGGCGAGTCTCGGATCCGGGTCGGGTCTACCCGAACAAATTTGCCAAAATTTATAATTTCTAACAAAAAAGAGAAAAAGATATATTTGTAAACTAATTTCTAGCTAAAGCAAAGAAAAAACCAAATAAGAAAATAAATCAAATTGATTTTACTCAAATACATCATCCTAATCAAATTATATTGATAATATATATTTTTTATAAATTATTAAATCATTTATATCCGGATCCGGGTCTAGTACGGGTCGGAATACTATATTCCGTATCCGACCCGTTTTTTTGTTTGAAAAAACGGATCCGGATCCGGATAACGGAATTAAATCCCTACCCATACCAGCAAAAATTTCAGGGATCCGATCCGGATCCGGGTGTAGACCCGACCCGTTGACCGGCCTAGGGTCACCCATCCTAGTACTACTGTCGCCCAAGCACGCTTAACTTCGAAGTTCTGATGGGATCCGGTGCATTAGTGCTGGTATGATCGCACCCGCCATGTTCCTTTCGCTTTATTCTTTTAAACTGCCACGTCCTGTGAAGCAGTTTGGCTTTTCTGGACCCGAATTCATTCTAAGCGTCAATTCATGAATTTCCTCTCATCCTTTTATTTATTTACTTTTATATTTTTTTCTTGTTGCTTTGCACCTTTTTTTTCCCTCGTCGCACAACTCTCAATTATCCTGAAATTGATCCTTCACGCTTGCGCTTATACATTTGCGCCGACAACTTTGACCGACGATCCGGGCTTCGATCCAGCCGTACCGTTCCTGACTTGTCTCGCGCCTTCAGATCCGCCTTCATGCTTCGATAAGAAGCAAAATATAAAGCAATCGTTCCGACGGAGCTAAATTACTACAGCATAAAGAACGAAGGGGAAATTTGGATTTCGAAACAAAAAAGGGAGGGGTGCAACACGAGGACTTCCCAGGGGGTCACCCATCCTAGTACTACTCTCGCCCAAGCACGCTTAACTTCGGAGTTCTGATGGGATCCGGTGCATTAGTGCTGGTATGATCGCACCCACCATGTTCCTTTCGCTTTATTCTTTTAAACTGCCCCGTCCTGTGAAGCAGTGTGGCTTTTCTGGACCCGAATTCATTTTAAGCGTCAATTCAAGAATTTCCCCTCATCCTTTTATTTATTTACTTTTACATTTTTTTCTTGTTGATTTGCACCATTTTTTTTTCCCTCGTCGCGCAACTCTCAATTATCCTGAAATTGATCCTTCACGCTTGCGCTTATACATTTGCGCCGACAACTTTGACCGACGAACCGGGCTTCGATCCAGCCGTACCGTTCCTGACTTGTCTCGCGCCTTCAGATCCGCCTTCATGCTTCGATGAGAAGCAAAATATAAAGCAATCGTTCCGACGGAGCTAAATTACTACAGCATAAAGAACGAAGGGAAAATTTGGATTTCGAAACAAAAAAGGGAGGGGTGCAACACGAGGATTTCCCAGGGGGTCACCTAGGGGTGTCAACGGGCCGGGTCCGGGCCGGAATTCATTATTCCGGACCCGGACCCGGAGCCGACCCGTTTACCCGACGGGTCTTTTATTCGGTGTTCCGGATCCGGACCCGGCGAGTCTCGGATCCGGGTCGGGTCTACCCGAACAAATTTGCCGAAATTTATAATTTCTAACAAAAAAGAGAAAAAGATATATTTGTAAACAAATTTCTAGCTAATGCAAAGAAAAAACCAAATAAGAAAATAAATCAAATTGATTTTACTCAAATACATCATCCTAATCAAATTATATTGATAATATATATTTTTTATAAATTATTAAATCATTTATATCCGGATCCGGGTCTAATACGGGTCGGAATACTATATTCCGTATCCGACCCGTTTTTTTGTTTGAAAAAACGGATCCGGATCCGGATAACGGAATTAAATCCCTACCCATACCCGCAAAAATTTCAGGGATCCGATCCGGATCCGGGTGTAGACCCGACCCGTTGACCGGCCTAGGGTCACCCATCCTAGTACTACTGTCGCCCAAGCACGCTTAACTTCGAAGTTCTGATGGGATCCGGTGCATTAGTGCTGGTATGATCGCACCCGCCATGTTCCTTTCGCTTTATTCTTTTAAACTGCCCCGTCCTGTGAAGCAGTGTGGCTTTTCTGGACCCGAATTCATTTTAAGCGTCAATTCAAGAATTTCCCCTCATCCTTTTATTTATTTACTTTTACATTTTTTTCTTGTTGATTTGCACCATTTTTTTTTCCCTCGTCGCGCAACTCTCAATTATCCTGAAATTGATCCTTCACGCTTGCGCTTATACATTTGCGCCGACAACTTTGACCGACGAACCGGGCTTCGATCCAGCCGTACCGTTCCTGACTTGTCTCGCGCCTTCAGATCCGCCTTCATGCTTCGATGAGAAGCAAAATATAAAGCAATCGTTCCGACGGAGCTAAATTACTACAGCATAAAGAACGAAGGGAAAATTTGGATTTCGAAACAAAAAAGGGAGGGGTGCAACACGAGGATTTCCCAGGGGGTCACCTAGGGGTGTCAACGGGCCGGGTCCGGGCCGGAATTCATTATTCCGGACCCGGACCCGGAGCCGACCCGTTTACCCGACGGGTCTTTTATTCGGTGTTCCGGATCCGGACCCGGCGAGTCTCGGATCCGGGTCGGGTCTACCCGAACAAATTTGCCGAAATTTATAATTTCTAACAAAAAAGAGAAAAAGATATATTTGTAAACAAATTTCTAGCTAATGCAAAGAAAAAACCAAATAAGAAAATAAATCAAATTGATTTTACTCAAATACATCATCCTAATCAAATTATATTGATAATATATATTTTTTATAAATTATTAAATCATTTATATCCGGATCCGGGTCTAATACGGGTCGGAATACTATATTCCGTATCCGACCCGTTTTTTTGTTTGAAAAAACGGATCCGGATCCGGATAACGGAATTAAATCCCTACCCATACCCGCAAAAATTTCAGGGATCCGATCCGGATCCGGGTGTAGACCCGACCCGTTGACCGGCCTAGGGTCACCCATCCTAGTACTACTGTCGCCCAAGCACGCTTAACTTCGAAGTTCTGATGGGATCCGGTGCATTAGTGCTGGTATGATCGCACCCGCCATGTTCCTTTCGCTTTATTCTTTTAAACTGCCCCGTCCTGTGAAGCAGTGTGGCTTTTCTGGACCCGAATTCATTTTAAGCGTCAATTCAAGAATTTCCCCTCATCCTTTTATTTATTTACTTTTACATTTTTTTCTTGTTGATTTGCACCATTTTTTTTTCCCTCGTCGCGCAACTCTCAATTATCCTGAAATTGATCCTTCACGCTTGCGCTTATACATTTGCGCCGACAACTTTGACCGACGAACCGGGCTTCGATCCAGCCGTACCGTTCCTGACTTGTCTCGCGCCTTCAGATCCGCCTTCATGCTTCGATGAGAAGCAAAATATAAAGCAATCGTTCCGACGGAGCTAAATTACTACAGCATAAAGAACGAAGGGAAAATTTGGATTTCGAAACAAAAAAGGGAGGGGTGCAACACGAGGATTTCCCAGGGGGTCACCTAGGGGTGTCAACGGGCCGGGTCCGGGCCGGAATTCATTATTCCGGACCCGGACCCGGAGCCGACCCGTTTACCCGACGGGTCTTTTATTCGGTGTTCCGGATCCGGACCCGGCGAGTCTCGGATCCGGGTCGGGTCTACCCGAACAAATTTGCCGAAATTTATAATTTCTAACAAAAAAGAGAAAAAGATATATTTGTAAACAAATTTCTAGCTAATGCAAAGAAAAAACCAAATAAGAAAATAAATCAAATTGATTTTACTCAAATACATCATCCTAATCAAATTATATTGATAATATATATTTTTTATAAATTATTAAATCATTTATATCCGGATCCGGGTCTAATACGGGTCGGAATACTATATTCCGTATCCGACCCGTTTTTTTGTTTGAAAAAACGGATCCGGATCCGGATAACGGAATTAAATCCCTACCCATACCCGCAAAAATTTCAGGGATCCGATCCGGATCCGGGTGTAGACCCGACCCGTTGACCGGCCTAGGGTCACCCATCCTAGTACTACTGTCGCCCAAGCACGCTTAACTTCGAAGTTCTGATGGGATCCGGTGCATTAGTGCTGGTATGATCGCACCCGCCATGTTCCTTTCGCTTTATTCTTTTAAACTGCCCCGTCCTGTGAAGCAGTGTGGCTTTTCTGGACCCGAATTCATTTTAAGCGTCAATTCAAGAATTTCCCCTCATCCTTTTATTTATTTACTTTTACATTTTTTTCTTGTTGATTTGCACCATTTTTTTTTCCCTCGTCGCGCAACTCTCAATTATCCTGAAATTGATCCTTCACGCTTGCGCTTATACATTTGCGCCGACAACTTTGACCGACGAACCGGGCTTCGATCCAGCCGTACCGTTCCTGACTTGTCTCGCGCCTTCAGATCCGCCTTCATGCTTCGATGAGAAGCAAAATATAAAGCAATCGTTCCGACGGAGCTAAATTACTACAGCATAAAGAACGAAGGGAAAATTTGGATTTCGAAACAAAAAAGGGAGGGGTGCAACACGAGGATTTCCCAGGGGGTCACCTAGGGGTGTCAACGGGCCGGGTCCGGGCCGGAATTCATTATTCCGGACCCGGACCCGGAGCCGACCCGTTTACCCGACGGGTCTTTTATTCGGTGTTCCGGATCCGGACCCGGCGAGTCTCGGATCCGGGTCGGGTCTACCCGAACAAATTTGCCGAAATTTATAATTTCTAACAAAAAAGAGAAAAAGATATATTTGTAAACAAATTTCTAGCTAATGCAAAGAAAAAACCAAATAAGAAAATAAATCAAATTGATTTTACTCAAATACATCATCCTAATCAAATTATATTGATAATATATATTTTTTATAAATTATTAAATCATTTATATCCGGATCCGGGTCTAATACGGGTCGGAATACTATATTCCGTATCCGACCCGTTTTTTTGTTTGAAAAAACGGATCCGGATCCGGATAACGGAATTAAATCCCTACCCATACCCGCAAAAATTTCAGGGATCCGATCCGGATCCTGGTGTAGACCCGACCCGTTGACCGGCCTAGGGTCACCCATCCTAGTACTACTGTCGCCCAAGCACGCTTAACTTCGAAGTTCTGATGGGATCCGGTGCATTAGTGCTGGTATGATCGCACCCGCCATGTTCCTTTCGCTTTATTCTTTTAAACCGCCACGTCCTGTGAAGCAGTTTGGCTTTTCTGGACCCGAATTCATTCTAAGCGTCAATTCATGAATTTCCTCTCATCCTTTTATTTATTTACTTTTATATTTTTTTCTTGTTGCTTTGCACCTTTTTTTTCCCTCGTCGCACAACTCTCAATTATCCTGAAATTGATCCTTCACGCTTGCGCTTATGCATTTGCGCCGACAACATTGACCGACGATCCGGGCTTCGATTCAGCCGTACCGTTCCTGACTTGTCTCGCGCCTTCAGATCCGCCTTCATGCTTCGATGAGAAGCAAAATATAAAGCAATCGTTCCGACGGAGCTAAATTACTACAGCATAAAGAACGAAGGGAAAATTTGGATTTCGAAACAAAAAAGGGAGGGGTGCAACACGAGGATTTCCCAGGGGGTCACCTAGGGGTGTCAACGGGCCGGATCCGGGCCGGAATTCTTTATTCCGGACCCGGACCCGGATCCGACCCGTTTACCCGACGGGTCTTTTATTCGGTGTTCCGGATCCGGACCCGGCGAGTCTCGGATCCGGGTCGGGTCTACCCGAACAAATTTGCCAAAATTTATAATTTCTAACAAAAAAGAGAAAAAGATATATTTGTAAACTAATTTCTAGCTAAAGCAAAGAAAAAACCAAATAAGAAAATAAATCAAATTGATTTTACTCAAATACATCATCCTAATCAAATTATATTGATAATATATATTTTTTATAAATTATTAAATCATTTATATCCGGATCCGGGTCTAGTACGGGTCGGAATACTATATTCCGTATCCGACCCGTTTTTTTGTTTGAAAAAACGGATCCGGATCCGGATAACGGAATTAAATCCCTACCCATACCAGCAAAAATTTCAGGGATCCGATCCGGATCCGGGTGTAGACCCGACCCGTTGACCGGCCTAGGGTCACCCATCCTAGTACTACTGTCGCCCAAGCACGCTTAACTTCGAAGTTCTGATGGGATCCGGTGCATTAGTGCTGGTATGATCGCACCCGCCATGTTCCTTTCGCTTTATTCTTTTAAACTGCCACGTCCTGTGAAGCAGTTTGGCTTTTCTGGACCCGAATTCATTCTAAGCGTCAATTCATGAATTTCCTCTCATCCTTTTATTTATTTACTTTTATATTTTTTTCTTGTTGCTTTGCACCTTTTTTTTCCCTCGTCGCACAACTCTCAATTATCCTGAAATTGATCCTTCACGCTTGCGCTTATACATTTGCGCCGACAACTTTGACCGACGATCCGGGCTTCGATCCAGCCGTACCGTTCCTGACTTGTCTCGCGCCTTCAGATCCGCCTTCATGCTTCGATAAGAAGCAAAATATAAAGCAATCGTTCCGACGGAGCTAAATTACTACAGCATAAAGAACGAAGGGGAAATTTGGATTTCGAAACAAAAAAGGGAGGGGTGCAACACGAGGACTTCCCAGGGGGTCACCCATCCTAGTACTACTCTCGCCCAAGCACGCTTAACTTCGGAGTTCTGATGGGATCCGGTGCATTAGTGCTGGTATGATCGCACCCACCATGTTCCTTTCGCTTTATTCTTTTAAACTGCCCCGTCCTGTGAAGCAGTGTGGCTTTTCTGGACCCGAATTCATTTTAAGCGTCAATTCAAGAATTTCCCCTCATTCTTTTATTTATTTACTTTTACATTTTTTTCTTGTTGATTTGCACCATTTTTTTTTCCCTCGTCGCGCAACTCTCAATTATCCTGAAATTGATCCTTCACGCTTGCGCTTATACATTTGCGCCGACAACTTTGACCGACGAACCGGGCTTCGATCCAGCCGTACCGTTCCTGACTTGTCTCGCGCCTTCAGATCCGCCTTCATGCTTCGATGAGAAGCAAAATATAAAGCAATCGTTCCGACGGAGCTAAATTACTACAGCATAAAGAACGAAGGGAAAATTTGGATTTCGAAACAAAAAAGGGAGGGGTGCAACACGAGGATTTCCCAGGGGGTCACCTAGGGGTGTCAACGGGCCGGGTCCGGGCCGGAATTCATTATTCCGGACCCGGACCCGGAGCCGACCCGTTTACCCGACGGGTCTTTTATTCGGTGTTCCGGATCCGGACCCGGCGAGTCTCGGATCCGGGTCGGGTCTACCCGAACAAATTTGCCGAAATTTATAATTTCTAACAAAAAAGAGAAAAAGATATATTTGTAAACAAATTTCTAGCTAATGCAAAGAAAAAACCAAATAAGAAAATAAATCAAATTGATTTTACTCAAATACATCATCCTAATCAAATTATATTGATAATATATATTTTTTATAAATTATTAAATCATTTATATCCGGATCCGGGTCTAATACGGGTCGGAATACTATATTCCGTATCCGACCCGTTTTTTTGTTTGAAAAAACGGATCCGGATCCGGATAACGGAATTAAATCCCTACCCATACCCGCAAAAATTTCAGGGATCCGATCCGGATCCGGGTGTAGACCCGACCCGTTGACCGGCCTAGGGTCACCCATCCTAGTACTACTGTCGCCCAAGCACGCTTAACTTCGAAGTTCTGATGGGATCCGGTGCATTAGTGCTGGTATGATCGCACCCGCCATGTTCCTTTCGCTTTATTCTTTTAAACTGCCCCGTCCTGTGAAGCAGTGTGGCTTTTCTGGACCCGAATTCATTTTAAGCGTCAATTCAAGAATTTCCCCTCATCCTTTTATTTATTTACTTTTACATTTTTTTCTTGTTGATTTGCACCATTTTTTTTTCCCTCGTCGCGCAACTCTCAATTATCCTGAAATTGATCCTTCACGCTTGCGCTTATACATTTGCGCCGACAACTTTGACCGACGAACCGGGCTTCGATCCAGCCGTACCGTTCCTGACTTGTCTCGCGCCTTCAGATCCGCCTTCATGCTTCGATGAGAAGCAAAATATAAAGCAATCGTTCCGACGGAGCTAAATTACTACAGCATAAAGAACGAAGGGAAAATTTGGATTTCGAAACAAAAAAGGGAGGGGTGCAACACGAGGATTTCCCAGGGGGTCACCTAGGGGTGTCAACGGGCCGGGTCCGGGCCGGAATTCATTATTCCGGACCCGGACCCGGAGCCGACCCGTTTACCCGACGGGTCTTTTATTCGGTGTTCCGGATCCGGACCCGGCGAGTCTCGGATCCGGGTCGGGTCTACCCGAACAAATTTGCCGAAATTTATAATTTCTAACAAAAAAGAGAAAAAGATATATTTGTAAACAAATTTCTAGCTAATGCAAAGAAAAAACCAAATAAGAAAATAAATCAAATTGATTTTACTCAAATACATCATCCTAATCAAATTATATTGATAATATATATTTTTTATAAATTATTAAATCATTTATATCCGGATCCGGGTCTAATACGGGTCGGAATACTATATTCCGTATCCGACCCGTTTTTTTGTTTGAAAAAACGGATCCGGATCCGGATAACGGAATTAAATCCCTACCCATACCCGCAAAAATTTCAGGGATCCGATCCGGATCCGGGTGTAGACCCGACCCGTTGACCGGCCTAGGGTCACCCATCCTAGTACTACTGTCGCCCAAGCACGCTTAACTTCGAAGTTCTGATGGGATCCGGTGCATTAGTGCTGGTATGATCGCACCCGCCATGTTCCTTTCGCTTTATTCTTTTAAACTGCCCCGTCCTGTGAAGCAGTGTGGCTTTTCTGGACCCGAATTCATTTTAAGCGTCAATTCAAGAATTTCCCCTCATCCTTTTATTTATTTACTTTTACATTTTTTTCTTGTTGATTTGCACCATTTTTTTTTCCCTCGTCGCGCAACTCTCAATTATCCTGAAATTGATCCTTCACGCTTGCGCTTATACATTTGCGCCGACAACTTTGACCGACGAACCGGGCTTCGATCCAGCCGTACCGTTCCTGACTTGTCTCGCGCCTTCAGATCCGCCTTCATGCTTCGATGAGAAGCAAAATATAAAGCAATCGTTCCGACGGAGCTAAATTACTACAGCATAAAGAACGAAGGGAAAATTTGGATTTCGAAACAAAAAAGGGAGGGGTGCAACACGAGGATTTCCCAGGGGGTCACCTAGGGGTGTCAACGGGCCGGGTCCGGGCCGGAATTCATTATTCCGGACCCGGACCCGGAGCCGACCCGTTTACCCGACGGGTCTTTTATTCGGTGTTCCGGATCCGGACCCGGCGAGTCTCGGATCCGGGTCGGGTCTACCCGAACAAATTTGCCGAAATTTATAATTTCTAACAAAAAAGAGAAAAAGATATATTTGTAAACAAATTTCTAGCTAATGCAAAGAAAAAACCAAATAAGAAAATAAATCAAATTGATTTTACTCAAATACATCATCCTAATCAAATTATATTGATAATATATATTTTTTATAAATTATTAAATCATTTATATCCGGATCCGGGTCTAATACGGGTCGGAATACTATATTCCGTATCCGACCCGTTTTTTTGTTTGAAAAAACGGATCCGGATCCGGATAACGGAATTAAATCCCTACCCATACCCGCAAAAATTTCAGGGATCCGATCCGGATCCGGGTGTAGACCCGACCCGTTGACCGGCCTAGGGTCACCCATCCTAGTACTACTGTCGCCCAAGCACGCTTAACTTCGAAGTTCTGATGGGATCCGGTGCATTAGTGCTGGTATGATCGCACCCGCCATGTTCCTTTCGCTTTATTCTTTTAAACTGCCCCGTCCTGTGAAGCAGTGTGGCTTTTCTGGACCCGAATTCATTTTAAGCGTCAATTCAAGAATTTCCCCTCATCCTTTTATTTATTTACTTTTACATTTTTTTCTTGTTGATTTGCACCATTTTTTTTTCCCTCGTCGCGCAACTCTCAATTATCCTGAAATTGATCCTTCACGCTTGCGCTTATACATTTGCGCCGACAACTTTGACCGACGAACCGGGCTTCGATCCAGCCGTACCGTTCCTGACTTGTCTCGCGCCTTCAGATCCGCCTTCATGCTTCGATGAGAAGCAAAATATAAAGCAATCGTTCCGACGGAGCTAAATTACTACAGCATAAAGAACGAAGGGAAAATTTGGATTTCGAAACAAAAAAGGGAGGGGTGCAACACGAGGATTTCCCAGGGGGTCACCTAGGGGTGTCAACGGGCCGGGTCCGGGCCGGAATTCATTATTCCGGACCCGGACCCGGAGCCGACCCGTTTACCCGACGGGTCTTTTATTCGGTGTTCCGGATCCGGACCCGGCGAGTCTCGGATCCGGGTCGGGTCTACCCGAACAAATTTGCCGAAATTTATAATTTCTAACAAAAAAGAGAAAAAGATATATTTGTAAACAAATTTCTAGCTAATGCAAAGAAAAAACCAAATAAGAAAATAAATCAAATTGATTTTACTCAAATACATCATCCTAATCAAATTATATTGATAATATATATTTTTTATAAATTATTAAATCATTTATATCCGGATCCGGGTCTAATACGGGTCGGAATACTATATTCCGTATCCGACCCGTTTTTTTGTTTGAAAAAACGGATCCGGATCCGGATAACGGAATTAAATCCCTACCCATACCCGCAAAAATTTCAGGGATCCGATCCGGATCCTGGTGTAGACCCGACCCGTTGACCGGCCTAGGGTCACCCATCCTAGTACTACTGTCGCCCAAGCACGCTTAACTTCGAAGTTCTGATGGGATCCGGTGCATTAGTGCTGGTATGATCGCACCCGCCATGTTCCTTTCGCTTTATTCTTTTAAACCGCCACGTCCTGTGAAGCAGTTTGGCTTTTCTGGACCCGAATTCATTCTAAGCGTCAATTCATGAATTTCCTCTCATCCTTTTATTTATTTACTTTTATATTTTTTTCTTGTTGCTTTGCACCTTTTTTTTCCCTCGTCGCACAACTCTCAATTATCCTGAAATTGATCCTTCACGCTTGCGCTTATGCATTTGCGCCGACAACATTGACCGACGATCCGGGCTTCGATTCAGCCGTACCGTTCCTGACTTGTCTCGCGCCTTCAGATCCGCCTTCATGCTTCGATGAGAAGCAAAATATAAAGCAATCGTTCCGACGGAGCTAAATTACTACAGCATAAAGAACGAAGGGAAAATTTGGATTTCGAAACAAAAAAGGGAGGGGTGCAACACGAGGATTTCCCAGGGGGTCACCTAGGGGTGTCAACGGGCCGGATCCGGGCCGGAATTCTTTATTCCGGACCCGGACCCGGATCCGACCCGTTTACCCGACGGGTCTTTTATTCGGTGTTCCGGATCCGGACCCGGCGAGTCTCGGATCCGGGTCGGGTCTACCCGAACAAATTTGCCAAAATTTATAATTTCTAACAAAAAAGAGAAAAAGATATATTTGTAAACTAATTTCTAGCTAAAGCAAAGAAAAAACCAAATAAGAAAATAAATCAAATTGATTTTACTCAAATACATCATCCTAATCAAATTATATTGATAATATATATTTTTTATAAATTATTAAATCATTTATATCCGGATCCGGGTCTAGTACGGGTCGGAATACTATATTCCGTATCCGACCCGTTTTTTTGTTTGAAAAAACGGATCCGGATCCGGATAACGGAATTAAATCCCTACCCATACCAGCAAAAATTTCAGGGATCCGATCCGGATCCGGGTGTAGACCCGACCCGTTGACCGGCCTAGGGTCACCCATCCTAGTACTACTGTCGCCCAAGCACGCTTAACTTCGAAGTTCTGATGGGATCCGGTGCATTAGTGCTGGTATGATCGCACCCGCCATGTTCCTTTCGCTTTATTCTTTTAAACTGCCACGTCCTGTGAAGCAGTTTGGCTTTTCTGGACCCGAATTCATTCTAAGCGTCAATTCATGAATTTCCTCTCATCCTTTTATTTATTTACTTTTATATTTTTTTCTTGTTGCTTTGCACCTTTTTTTTCCCTCGTCGCACAACTCTCAATTATCCTGAAATTGATCCTTCACGCTTGCGCTTATACATTTGCGCCGACAACTTTGACCGACGATCCGGGCTTCGATCCAGCCGTACCGTTCCTGACTTGTCTCGCGCCTTCAGATCCGCCTTCATGCTTCGATAAGAAGCAAAATATAAAGCAATCGTTCCGACGGAGCTAAATTACTACAGCATAAAGAACGAAGGGGAAATTTGGATTTCGAAACAAAAAAGGGAGGGGTGCAACACGAGGACTTCCCAGGGGGTCACCCATCCTAGTACTACTCTCGCCCAAGCACGCTTAACTTCGGAGTTCTGATGGGATCCGGTGCATTAGTGCTGGTATGATCGCACCCACCATGTTCCTTTCGCTTTATTCTTTTAAACTGCCCCGTCCTGTGAAGCAGTGTGGCTTTTCTGGACCCGAATTCATTTTAAGCGTCAATTCAAGAATTTCCCCTCATTCTTTTATTTATTTACTTTTACATTTTTTTCTTGTTGATTTGCACCATTTTTTTTTCCCTCGTCGCGCAACTCTCAATTATCCTGAAATTGATCCTTCACGCTTGCGCTTATACATTTGCGCCGACAACTTTGACCGACGAACCGGGCTTCGATCCAGCCGTACCGTTCCTGACTTGTCTCGCGCCTTCAGATCCGCCTTCATGCTTCGATGAGAAGCAAAATATAAAGCAATCGTTCCGACGGAGCTAAATTACTACAGCATAAAGAACGAAGGGAAAATTTGGATTTCGAAACAAAAAAGGGAGGGGTGCAACACGAGGATTTCCCAGGGGGTCACCTAGGGGTGTCAACGGGCCGGGTCCGGGCCGGAATTCATTATTCCGGACCCGGACCCGGAGCCGACCCGTTTACCCGACGGGTCTTTTATTCGGTGTTCCGGATCCGGACCCGGCGAGTCTCGGATCCGGGTCGGGTCTACCCGAACAAATTTGCCGAAATTTATAATTTCTAACAAAAAAGAGAAAAAGATATATTTGTAAACAAATTTCTAGCTAATGCAAAGAAAAAACCAAATAAGAAAATAAATCAAATTGATTTTACTCAAATACATCATCCTAATCAAATTATATTGATAATATATATTTTTTATAAATTATTAAATCATTTATATCCGGATCCGGGTCTAATACGGGTCGGAATACTATATTCCGTATCCGACCCGTTTTTTTGTTTGAAAAAACGGATCCGGATCCGGATAACGGAATTAAATCCCTACCCATACCCGCAAAAATTTCAGGGATCCGATCCGGATCCGGGTGTAGACCCGACCCGTTGACCGGCCTAGGGTCACCCATCCTAGTACTACTGTCGCCCAAGCACGCTTAACTTCGAAGTTCTGATGGGATCCGGTGCATTAGTGCTGGTATGATCGCACCCGCCATGTTCCTTTCGCTTTATTCTTTTAAACCGCCACGTCCTGTGAAGCAGTTTGGCTTTTCTGGACCCGAATTCATTCTAAGCGTCAATTCATGAATTTCCTCTCATCCTTTTATTTATTTACTTTTATATTTTTTTCTTGTTGCTTTGCACCTTTTTTTTCCCTCGTCGCACAACTCTCAATTATCCTGAAATTGATCCTTCACGCTTGCGCTTATGCATTTGCGCCGACAACATTGACCGACGATCCGGGCTTCGATTCAGCCGTACCGTTCCTGACTTGTCTCGCGCCTTCAGATCCGCCTTCATGCTTCGATGAGAAGCAAAATATAAAGCAATCGTTCCGACGGAGCTAAATTACTACAGCATAAAGAACGAAGGGAAAATTTGGATTTCGAAACAAAAAAGGGAGGGGTGCAACACGAGGATTTCCCAGGGGGTCACCTAGGGGTGTCAACGGGCCGGATCCGGGCCGGAATTCTTTATTCCGGACCCGGACCCGGATCCGACCCGTTTACCCGACGGGTCTTTTATTCGGTGTTCCGGATCCGGACCCGGCGAGTCTCGGATCCGGGTCGGGTCTACCCGAACAAATTTGCCAAAATTTATAATTTCTAACAAAAAAGAGAAAAAGATATATTTGTAAACTAATTTCTAGCTAAAGCAAAGAAAAAACCAAATAAGAAAATAAATCAAATTGATTTTACTCAAATACATCATCCTAATCAAATTATATTGATAATATATATTTTTTATAAATTATTAAATCATTTATATCCGGATCCGGGTCTAGTACGGGTCGGAATACTATATTCCGTATCCGACCCGTTTTTTTGTTTGAAAAAACGGATCCGGATCCGGATAACGGAATTAAATCCCTACCCATACCAGCAAAAATTTCAGGGATCCGATCCGGATCCGGGTGTAGACCCGACCCGTTGACCGGCCTAGGGTCACCCATCCTAGTACTACTGTCGCCCAAGCACGCTTAACTTCGAAGTTCTGATGGGATCCGGTGCATTAGTGCTGGTATGATCGCACCCGCCATGTTCCTTTCGCTTTATTCTTTTAAACTGCCACGTCCTGTGAAGCAGTTTGGCTTTTCTGGACCCGAATTCATTCTAAGCGTCAATTCATGAATTTCCTCTCATCCTTTTATTTATTTACTTTTATATTTTTTTCTTGTTGCTTTGCACCTTTTTTTTCCCTCGTCGCACAACTCTCAATTATCCTGAAATTGATCCTTCACGCTTGCGCTTATACATTTGCGCCGACAACTTTGACCGACGATCCGGGCTTCGATCCAGCCGTACCGTTCCTGACTTGTCTCGCGCCTTCAGATCCGCCTTCATGCTTCGATAAGAAGCAAAATATAAAGCAATCGTTCCGACGGAGCTAAATTACTACAGCATAAAGAACGAAGGGGAAATTTGGATTTCGAAACAAAAAAGGGAGGGGTGCAACACGAGGACTTCCCAGGGGGTCACCCATCCTAGTACTACTCTCGCCCAAGCACGCTTAACTTCGGAGTTCTGATGGGATCCGGTGCATTAGTGCTGGTATGATCGCACCCACCATGTTCCTTTCGCTTTATTCTTTTAAACTGCCCCGTCCTGTGAAGCAGTGTGGCTTTTCTGGACCCGAATTCATTTTAAGCGTCAATTCAAGAATTTCCCCTCATCCTTTTATTTATTTACTTTTACATTTTTTTCTTGTTGATTTGCACCATTTTTTTTTCCCTCGTCGCGCAACTCTCAATTATCCTGAAATTGATCCTTCACGCTTGCGCTTATACATTTGCGCCGACAACTTTGACCGACGAACCGGGCTTCGATCCAGCCGTACCGTTCCTGACTTGTCTCGCGCCTTCAGATCCGCCTTCATGCTTCGATGAGAAGCAAAATATAAAGCAATCGTTCCGACGGAGCTAAATTACTACAGCATAAAGAACGAAGGGAAAATTTGGATTTCGAAACAAAAAAGGGAGGGGTGCAACACGAGGATTTCCCAGGGGGTCACCTAGGGGTGTCAACGGGCCGGGTCCGGGCCGGAATTCATTATTCCGGACCCGGACCCGGAGCCGACCCGTTTACCCGACGGGTCTTTTATTCGGTGTTCCGGATCCGGACCCGGCGAGTCTCGGATCCGGGTCGGGTCTACCCGAACAAATTTGCCGAAATTTATAATTTCTAACAAAAAAGAGAAAAAGATATATTTGTAAACAAATTTCTAGCTAATGCAAAGAAAAAACCAAATAAGAAAATAAATCAAATTGATTTTACTCAAATACATCATCCTAATCAAATTATATTGATAATATATATTTTTTATAAATTATTAAATCATTTATATCCGGATCCGGGTCTAATACGGGTCGGAATACTATATTCCGTATCCGACCCGTTTTTTTGTTTGAAAAAACGGATCCGGATCCGGATAACGGAATTAAATCCCTACCCATACCCGCAAAAATTTCAGGGATCCGATCCGGATCCGGGTGTAGACCCGACCCGTTGACCGGCCTAGGGTCACCCATCCTAGTACTACTGTCGCCCAAGCACGCTTAACTTCGAAGTTCTGATGGGATCCGGTGCATTAGTGCTGGTATGATCGCACCCGCCATGTTCCTTTCGCTTTATTCTTTTAAACTGCCCCGTCCTGTGAAGCAGTGTGGCTTTTCTGGACCCGAATTCATTTTAAGCGTCAATTCAAGAATTTCCCCTCATCCTTTTATTTATTTACTTTTACATTTTTTTCTTGTTGATTTGCACCATTTTTTTTTCCCTCGTCGCGCAACTCTCAATTATCCTGAAATTGATCCTTCACGCTTGCGCTTATACATTTGCGCCGACAACTTTGACCGACGAACCGGGCTTCGATCCAGCCGTACCGTTCCTGACTTGTCTCGCGCCTTCAGATCCGCCTTCATGCTTCGATGAGAAGCAAAATATAAAGCAATCGTTCCGACGGAGCTAAATTACTACAGCATAAAGAACGAAGGGAAAATTTGGATTTCGAAACAAAAAAGGGAGGGGTGCAACACGAGGATTTCCCAGGGGGTCACCTAGGGGTGTCAACGGGCCGGGTCCGGGCCGGAATTCATTATTCCGGACCCGGACCCGGAGCCGACCCGTTTACCCGACGGGTCTTTTATTCGGTGTTCCGGATCCGGACCCGGCGAGTCTCGGATCCGGGTCGGGTCTACCCGAACAAATTTGCCGAAATTTATAATTTCTAACAAAAAAGAGAAAAAGATATATTTGTAAACAAATTTCTAGCTAATGCAAAGAAAAAACCAAATAAGAAAATAAATCAAATTGATTTTACTCAAATACATCATCCTAATCAAATTATATTGATAATATATATTTTTTATAAATTATTAAATCATTTATATCCGGATCCGGGTCTAATACGGGTCGGAATACTATATTCCGTATCCGACCCGTTTTTTTGTTTGAAAAAACGGATCCGGATCCGGATAACGGAATTAAATCCCTACCCATACCCGCAAAAATTTCAGGGATCCGATCCGGATCCGGGTGTAGACCCGACCCGTTGACCGGCCTAGGGTCACCCATCCTAGTACTACTGTCGCCCAAGCACGCTTAACTTCGAAGTTCTGATGGGATCCGGTGCATTAGTGCTGGTATGATCGCACCCGCCATGTTCCTTTCGCTTTATTCTTTTAAACTGCCCCGTCCTGTGAAGCAGTGTGGCTTTTCTGGACCCGAATTCATTTTAAGCGTCAATTCAAGAATTTCCCCTCATCCTTTTATTTATTTACTTTTACATTTTTTTCTTGTTGATTTGCACCATTTTTTTTTCCCTCGTCGCGCAACTCTCAATTATCCTGAAATTGATCCTTCACGCTTGCGCTTATACATTTGCGCCGACAACTTTGACCGACGAACCGGGCTTCGATCCAGCCGTACCGTTCCTGACTTGTCTCGCGCCTTCAGATCCGCCTTCATGCTTCGATGAGAAGCAAAATATAAAGCAATCGTTCCGACGGAGCTAAATTACTACAGCATAAAGAACGAAGGGAAAATTTGGATTTCGAAACAAAAAAGGGAGGGGTGCAACACGAGGATTTCCCAGGGGGTCACCTAGGGGTGTCAACGGGCCGGGTCCGGGCCGGAATTCATTATTCCGGACCCGGACCCGGAGCCGACCCGTTTACCCGACGGGTCTTTTATTCGGTGTTCCGGATCCGGACCCGGCGAGTCTCGGATCCGGGTCGGGTCTACCCGAACAAATTTGCCGAAATTTATAATTTCTAACAAAAAAGAGAAAAAGATATATTTGTAAACAAATTTCTAGCTAATGCAAAGAAAAAACCAAATAAGAAAATAAATCAAATTGATTTTACTCAAATACATCATCCTAATCAAATTATATTGATAATATATATTTTTTATAAATTATTAAATCATTTATATCCGGATCCGGGTCTAATACGGGTCGGAATACTATATTCCGTATCCGACCCGTTTTTTTGTTTGAAAAAACGGATCCGGATCCGGATAACGGAATTAAATCCCTACCCATACCCGCAAAAATTTCAGGGATCCGATCCGGATCCGGGTGTAGACCCGACCCGTTGACCGGCCTAGGGTCACCCATCCTAGTACTACTGTCGCCCAAGCACGCTTAACTTCGAAGTTCTGATGGGATCCGGTGCATTAGTGCTGGTATGATCGCACCCGCCATGTTCCTTTCGCTTTATTCTTTTAAACCGCCACGTCCTGTGAAGCAGTTTGGCTTTTCTGGACCCGAATTCATTCTAAGCGTCAATTCATGAATTTCCTCTCATCCTTTTATTTATTTACTTTTATATTTTTTTCTTGTTGCTTTGCACCTTTTTTTTCCCTCGTCGCACAACTCTCAATTATCCTGAAATTGATCCTTCACGCTTGCGCTTATGCATTTGCGCCGACAACATTGACCGACGATCCGGGCTTCGATTCAGCCGTACCGTTCCTGACTTGTCTCGCGCCTTCAGATCCGCCTTCATGCTTCGATGAGAAGCAAAATATAAAGCAATCGTTCCGACGGAGCTAAATTACTACAGCATAAAGAACGAAGGGAAAATTTGGATTTCGAAACAAAAAAGGGAGGGGTGCAACACGAGGATTTCCCAGGGGGTCACCTAGGGGTGTCAACGGGCCGGATCCGGGCCGGAATTCTTTATTCCGGACCCGGACCCGGATCCGACCCGTTTACCCGACGGGTCTTTTATTCGGTGTTCCGGATCCGGACCCGGCGAGTCTCGGATCCGGGTCGGGTCTACCCGAACAAATTTGCCAAAATTTATAATTTCTAACAAAAAAGAGAAAAAGATATATTTGTAAACTAATTTCTAGCTAAAGCAAAGAAAAAACCAAATAAGAAAATAAATCAAATTGATTTTACTCAAATACATCATCCTAATCAAATTATATTGATAATATATATTTTTTATAAATTATTAAATCATTTATATCCGGATCCGGGTCTAGTACGGGTCGGAATACTATATTCCGTATCCGACCCGTTTTTTTGTTTGAAAAAACGGATCCGGATCCGGATAACGGAATTAAATCCCTACCCATACCAGCAAAAATTTCAGGGATCCGATCCGGATCCGGGTGTAGACCCGACCCGTTGACCGGCCTAGGGTCACCCATCCTAGTACTACTGTCGCCCAAGCACGCTTAACTTCGAAGTTCTGATGGGATCCGGTGCATTAGTGCTGGTATGATCGCACCCGCCATGTTCCTTTCGCTTTATTCTTTTAAACTGCCACGTCCTGTGAAGCAGTTTGGCTTTTCTGGACCCGAATTCATTCTAAGCGTCAATTCATGAATTTCCTCTCATCCTTTTATTTATTTACTTTTATATTTTTTTCTTGTTGCTTTGCACCTTTTTTTTCCCTCGTCGCACAACTCTCAATTATCCTGAAATTGATCCTTCACGCTTGCGCTTATACATTTGCGCCGACAACTTTGACCGACGATCCGGGCTTCGATCCAGCCGTACCGTTCCTGACTTGTCTCGCGCCTTCAGATCCGCCTTCATGCTTCGATAAGAAGCAAAATATAAAGCAATCGTTCCGACGGAGCTAAATTACTACAGCATAAAGAACGAAGGGGAAATTTGGATTTCGAAACAAAAAAGGGAGGGGTGCAACACGAGGACTTCCCAGGGGGTCACCCATCCTAGTACTACTCTCGCCCAAGCACGCTTAACTTCGGAGTTCTGATGGGATCCGGTGCATTAGTGCTGGTATGATCGCACCCACCATGTTCCTTTCGCTTTATTCTTTTAAACTGCCCCGTCCTGTGAAGCAGTGTGGCTTTTCTGGACCCGAATTCATTTTAAGCGTCAATTCAAGAATTTCCCCTCATCCTTTTATTTATTTACTTTTACATTTTTTTCTTGTTGATTTGCACCATTTTTTTTTCCCTCGTCGCGCAACTCTCAATTATCCTGAAATTGATCCTTCACGCTTGCGCTTATACATTTGCGCCGACAACTTTGACCGACGAACCGGGCTTCGATCCAGCCGTACCGTTCCTGACTTGTCTCGCGCCTTCAGATCCGCCTTCATGCTTCGATGAGAAGCAAAATATAAAGCAATCGTTCCGACGGAGCTAAATTACTACAGCATAAAGAACGAAGGGAAAATTTGGATTTCGAAACAAAAAAGGGAGGGGTGCAACACGAGGATTTCCCAGGGGGTCACCTAGGGGTGTCAACGGGCCGGGTCCGGGCCGGAATTCATTATTCCGGACCCGGACCCGGAGCCGACCCGTTTACCCGACGGGTCTTTTATTCGGTGTTCCGGATCCGGACCCGGCGAGTCTCGGATCCGGGTCGGGTCTACCCGAACAAATTTGCCGAAATTTATAATTTCTAACAAAAAAGAGAAAAAGATATATTTGTAAACAAATTTCTAGCTAATGCAAAGAAAAAACCAAATAAGAAAATAAATCAAATTGATTTTACTCAAATACATCATCCTAATCAAATTATATTGATAATATATATTTTTTATAAATTATTAAATCATTTATATCCGGATCCGGGTCTAATACGGGTCGGAATACTATATTCCGTATCCGACCCGTTTTTTTGTTTGAAAAAACGGATCCGGATCCGGATAACGGAATTAAATCCCTACCCATACCCGCAAAAATTTCAGGGATCCGATCCGGATCCGGGTGTAGACCCGACCCGTTGACCGGCCTAGGGTCACCCATCCTAGTACTACTGTCGCCCAAGCACGCTTAACTTCGAAGTTCTGATGGGATCCGGTGCATTAGTGCTGGTATGATCGCACCCGCCATGTTCCTTTCGCTTTATTCTTTTAAACTGCCCCGTCCTGTGAAGCAGTGTGGCTTTTCTGGACCCGAATTCATTTTAAGCGTCAATTCAAGAATTTCCCCTCATCCTTTTATTTATTTACTTTTACATTTTTTTCTTGTTGATTTGCACCATTTTTTTTTCCCTCGTCGCGCAACTCTCAATTATCCTGAAATTGATCCTTCACGCTTGCGCTTATACATTTGCGCCGACAACTTTGACCGACGAACCGGGCTTCGATCCAGCCGTACCGTTCCTGACTTGTCTCGCGCCTTCAGATCCGCCTTCATGCTTCGATGAGAAGCAAAATATAAAGCAATCGTTCCGACGGAGCTAAATTACTACAGCATAAAGAACGAAGGGAAAATTTGGATTTCGAAACAAAAAAGGGAGGGGTGCAACACGAGGATTTCCCAGGGGGTCACCTAGGGGTGTCAACGGGCCGGGTCCGGGCCGGAATTCATTATTCCGGACCCGGACCCGGAGCCGACCCGTTTACCCGACGGGTCTTTTATTCGGTGTTCCGGATCCGGACCCGGCGAGTCTCGGATCCGGGTCGGGTCTACCCGAACAAATTTGCCGAAATTTATAATTTCTAACAAAAAAGAGAAAAAGATATATTTGTAAACAAATTTCTAGCTAATGCAAAGAAAAAACCAAATAAGAAAATAAATCAAATTGATTTTACTCAAATACATCATCCTAATCAAATTATATTGATAATATATATTTTTTATAAATTATTAAATCATTTATATCCGGATCCGGTTCTAATACGGGTCGGAATACTATATTCCGTATCCGACCCGTTTTTTTGTTTGAAAAAACGGATCCGGATCCGGATAACGGAATTAAATCCCTACCCATACCCGCAAAAATTTCAGGGATCCGATCCGGATCCGGGTGTAGACCCGACCCGTTGACCGGCCTAGGGTCACCCATCCTAGTACTACTGTCGCCCAAGCACGCTTAACTTCGAAGTTCTGATGGGATCCGGTGCATTAGTGCTGGTATGATCGCACCCGCCATGTTCCTTTCGCTTTATTCTTTTAAACCGCCACGTCCTGTGAAGCAGTTTGGCTTTTCTGGACCCGAATTCATTCTAAGCGTCAATTCATGAATTTCCTCTCATCCTTTTATTTATTTACTTTTATATTTTTTTCTTGTTGCTTTGCACCTTTTTTTTCCCTCGTCGCACAACTCTCAATTATCCTGAAATTGATCCTTCACGCTTGCGCTTATGCATTTGCGCCGACAACATTGACCGACGATCCGGGCTTCGATTCAGCCGTACCGTTCCTGACTTGTCTCGCGCCTTCAGATCCGCCTTCATGCTTCGATGAGAAGCAAAATATAAAGCAATCGTTCCGACGGAGCTAAATTACTACAGCATAAAGAACGAAGGGAAAATTTGGATTTCGAAACAAAAAAGGGAGGGGTGCAACACGAGGATTTCCCAGGGGGTCACCTAGGGGTGTCAACGGGCCGGATCCGGGCCGGAATTCTTTATTCCGGACCCGGACCCGGATCCGACCCGTTTACCCGACGGGTCTTTTATTCGGTGTTCCGGATCCGGACCCGGCGAGTCTCGGATCCGGGTCGGGTCTACCCGAACAAATTTGCCAAAATTTATAATTTCTAACAAAAAAGAGAAAAAGATATATTTGTAAACTAATTTCTAGCTAAAGCAAAGAAAAAACCAAATAAGAAAATAAATCAAATTGATTTTACTCAAATACATCATCCTAATCAAATTATATTGATAATATATATTTTTTATAAATTATTAAATCATTTATATCCGGATCCGGGTCTAGTACGGGTCGGAATACTATATTCCGTATCCGACCCGTTTTTTTGTTTGAAAAAACGGATCCGGATCCGGATAACGGAATTAAATCCCTACCCATACCAGCAAAAATTTCAGGGATCCGATCCGGATCCGGGTGTAGACCCGACCCGTTGACCGGCCTAGGGTCACCCATCCTAGTACTACTGTCGCCCAAGCACGCTTAACTTCGAAGTTCTGATGGGATCCGGTGCATTAGTGCTGGTATGATCGCACCCGCCATGTTCCTTTCGCTTTATTCTTTTAAACTGCCACGTCCTGTGAAGCAGTTTGGCTTTTCTGGACCCGAATTCATTCTAAGCGTCAATTCATGAATTTCCTCTCATCCTTTTATTTATTTACTTTTATATTTTTTTCTTGTTGCTTTGCACCTTTTTTTTCCCTCGTCGCACAACTCTCAATTATCCTGAAATTGATCCTTCACGCTTGCGCTTATACATTTGCGCCGACAACTTTGACCGACGATCCGGGCTTCGATCCAGCCGTACCGTTCCTGACTTGTCTCGCGCCTTCAGATCCGCCTTCATGCTTCGATAAGAAGCAAAATATAAAGCAATCGTTCCGACGGAGCTAAATTACTACAGCATAAAGAACGAAGGGGAAATTTGGATTTCGAAACAAAAAAGGGAGGGGTGCAACACGAGGACTTCCCAGGGGGTCACCCATCCTAGTACTACTCTCGCCCAAGCACGCTTAACTTCGGAGTTCTGATGGGATCCGGTGCATTAGTGCTGGTATGATCGCACCCACCATGTTCCTTTCGCTTTATTCTTTTAAACTGCCCCGTCCTGTGAAGCAGTGTGGCTTTTCTGGACCCGAATTCATTTTAAGCGTCAATTCAAGAATTTCCCCTCATCCTTTTATTTATTTACTTTTACATTTTTTTCTTGTTGATTTGCACCATTTTTTTTTCCCTCGTCGCGCAACTCTCAATTATCCTGAAATTGATCCTTCACGCTTGCGCTTATACATTTGCGCCGACAACTTTGACCGACGAACCGGGCTTCGATCCAGCCGTACCGTTCCTGACTTGTCTCGCGCCTTCAGATCCGCCTTCATGCTTCGATGAGAAGCAAAATATAAAGCAATCGTTCCGACGGAGCTAAATTACTACAGCATAAAGAACGAAGGGAAAATTTGGATTTCGAAACAAAAAAGGGAGGGGTGCAACACGAGGATTTCCCAGGGGGTCACCTAGGGGTGTCAACGGGCCGGGTCCGGGCCGGAATTCATTATTCCGGACCCGGACCCGGAGCCGACCCGTTTACCCGACGGGTCTTTTATTCGGTGTTCCGGATCCGGACCCGGCGAGTCTCGGATCCGGGTCGGGTCTACCCGAACAAATTTGCCGAAATTTATAATTTCTAACAAAAAAGAGAAAAAGATATATTTGTAAACAAATTTCTAGCTAATGCAAAGAAAAAACCAAATAAGAAAATAAATCAAATTGATTTTACTCAAATACATCATCCTAATCAAATTATATTGATAATATATATTTTTTATAAATTATTAAATCATTTATATCCGGATCCGGTTCTAATACGGGTCGGAATACTATATTCCGTATCCGACCCGTTTTTTTGTTTGAAAAAACGGATCCGGATCCGGATAACGGAATTAAATCCCTACCCATACCCGAAAAAATTTCAGCGATCCGATCCGGATCCGGGTCTAGACCCGACCCGTTGACAGGCCTAGGGTCACCCATCCTAGTACTACTGTCGCCCAAGCACGCTTAACTTCGGAGTTCTGATGGGATCCGGTGCATTAGTGCTGGTATGATCGCACCCGCCATGTTCCTTTCGCTTTATTCTTTTAAACTGCCACGTCCTGTGAAGCAGTTTGGCTTTTCTGGACCCGAATTCATTCTAAGCGTCAATTCATGAATTTCCTCTCATCCTTTTATTTATTTACTTTTATATTTTTTTCTTGTTGCTTTGCACCTTTTTTTTCCCTCGTCGCACAACTCTCAATTATCCTGAAATTGATCCTTCACGCTTGCGCTTATACATTTGCGCCGACAACTTTGACCGACGATCCGGGCTTCGATCCAGCCGTACCGTTCCTGACTTGTCTCGCGCCTTCAGATCCGCCTTCATGCTTCGATGAGAAGCAAAATATCAAGCAATCGTTCCGACGGAGCTAAATTACTACAGCATAAAGAACGAAGGGGAAATTTGGATTTCGAAACAAAAAAGGGAGGGGTGCAACACGAGGACTTCCCAGGGGGTCACCCATCCTAGTACTACTCTCGCCCAAGCACGCTTAACTTCGGAGTTCTGATGGGATCCGGTGCATTAGTGCTGGTATGATCGCACCCGCCATGTTCCTTTCGCTTTATTCTTTTAAACTGCCCCGTCCTGTGAAGCAGTGTGGCTTTTCTGGACCCGAATTCATTTTAAGCGTCAATTCAAGAATTTCCCCTCATCCTTTTATTTATTTACTTTTACATTTTTTTCTTGTTGATTTGCACCATTTTTTTTTCCCTCGTCGCGCAACTCTCAATTATCCTGAAATTGATCCTTCACGCTTGCGCTTATACATTTGCGCCGACAACTTTGACCGACGATCCGGGCTTCGATCCAGCCGTACCGTTCCTGACTTGTCTCGCGCCTTCAGATCCGCCTTCATGCTTCGATGAGAAGCAAAATATAAAGCAATCGTTCCGACGGAGCTAAATTACTACAGCATAAAGAACGAAGGGAAAATTTGGATTTCGAAACAAAAAAGGGAGGGGTGCAACACGAGGATTTCCCAGGGGGTCACCTAGGGGTGTCAACGGGCCGGGTCCGGGCCGGAATTCATTATTCCGGACCCGGACCCGGAGCCGACCCGTTTACCCGACGGGTCTTTTATTCGGTGTTCCGGATCCGGACCCGGCGAGTCTCGGATCCGGGTCGGGTCTACCCGAACAAATTTGCCGAAATTTATAATTTCTAACAAAAAAGAGAAAAAGATATATTTGTAAACTAATTTCTAGCTAATGCAAAGAAAAAACCAAATAAGAAAATAAATCAAATTGATTTTACTCAAATACATCATCCTAATCAAATTATATTGATAATATATATTTTTTATAAATTATTAAATCATTTATATCCGAATCCGGGTCTAATACGGGTCGGAATACTATATTCCGTATCCGACCCGTTTTTTTGTTTGAAAAAACGGATCCGGATCCGGATAACGGAATTAAATCCCTACCCATACCCGCAAAAATTTCAGGGATCCGATCCGGATCCGGGTGTAGACCCGACCCGTTGACCGGCCTAGGGTCACCCATCCTAGTACTACTGTCGCCCAAGCACGCTTAACTTCGAAGTTCTGATGGGATCCGGTGCATTAGTGCTGGTATGATCGCACCCGCCATGTTCCTTTCGCTTTATTCTTTTAAACTGCCACGTCCTGTGAAGCAGTTTGGCTTTTCTGGACCCGAATTCATTCTAAGCGTCAATTCATGAATTTCCTCTCATCCTTTTATTTATTTACTTTTATATTTTTTTCTTGTTGCTTTGCACCTTTTTTTTCCCTCGTCGCACAACTCTCAATTATCCTGAAATTGATCCTTCACGCTTGCGCTTATACATTTGCGCCGACAACTTTGACCGACGATCCGGGCTTCGATCCAGCCGTACCGTTCCTGACTTGTCTCGCGCCTTCAGATCCGCCTTCATGCTTCGATGAGAAGCAAAATATAAAGCAATCGTTCCGACGGAGCTAAATTACTACAGCATAAAGAACGAAGGGAAAATTTGGATTTCGAAACAAAAAAGGGAGGGGTGCAACACGAGGATTTCCCAGGGGGTCACCTAGGGGTGTCAACGGGCCGGGTCCGGGCCGGAATTCATTATTCCGGACCCGGACCCGGAGCCGACCCGTTTACCCGACGGGTCTTTTATTCGGTGTTCCGGATCCGGACCCGGCGAGTCTCGGATCCGGGTCGGGTCTACCCGAACAAATTTGCCAAAATTTATAATTTCTAACAAAAAAGAGAAAAAGATATATTTGTAAACTAATTTCTAGCTAATGCAAAGAAAAAACCAAATAAGAAAATAAATCAAATTGATTTTACTCAAATACATCATCCTAATCAAATTATATTGATAATATATATTTTTTATAAATTATTAAATCATTTATATCCGGATCCGGGTCTAATACGGGTCGGAATACTATATTCCGTATCCGACCCGTTTTTTTGTTTGAAAAAACGGATCCGGATCCGGATAACGGAATTAAATCCCTACCCATACCCGCAAAAATTTCAGGGATCCGATCCGGATCCGGGTGTAGACCCGACCCGTTGACCGGCCTAGGGTCACCCATCCTAGTACTACTGTCGCCCAAGCACGCTTAACTTCGAAGTTCTGATGGGATCCGGTGCATTAGTGCTGGTATGATCGCACCCGCCATGTTCCTTTCGCTTTATTCTTTTAAACTGCCCCGTCCTGTGAAGCAGTGTGGCTTTTCTGGACCCGAATTCATTTTAAGCGTCAATTCAAGAATTTCCCCTCATCCTTTTATTTATTTACTTTTACATTTTTTTCTTGTTGATTTGCACCATTTTTTTTTCCCTCGTCGCGCAACTCTCAATTATCCTGAAATTGATCCTTCACGCTTGCGCTTATACATTTGCGCCGACAACTTTGACCGACGAACCGGGCTTCGATCCAGCCGTACCGTTCCTGACTTGTCTCGCGCCTTCAGATCCGCCTTCATGCTTCGATGAGAAGCAAAATATAAAGCAATCGTTCCGACGGAGCTAAATTACTACAGCATAAAGAACGAAGGGAAAATTTGGATTTCGAAACAAAAAAGGGAGGGGTGCAACACGAGGATTTCCCAGGGGGTCACCTAGGGGTGTCAACGGGCCGGGTCCGGGCCGGAATTCATTATTCCGGACCCGGACCCGGAGCCGACCCGTTTACCCGACGGGTCTTTTATTCGGTGTTCCGGATCCGGACCCGGCGAGTCTCGGATCCGGGTCGGGTCTACCCGAACAAATTTGCCGAAATTTATAATTTCTAACAAAAAAGAGAAAAAGATATATTTGTAAACAAATTTCTAGCTAATGCAAAGAAAAAACCAAATAAGAAAATAAATCAAATTGATTTTACTCAAATACATCATCCTAATCAAATTATATTGATAATATATATTTTTTATAAATTATTAAATCATTTATATCCGGATCCGGGTCTAATACGGGTCGGAATACTATATTCCGTATCCGACCCGTTTTTTTGTTTGAAAAAACGGATCCGGATCCGGATAACGGAATTAAATCCCTACCCATACCCGCAAAAATTTCAGGGATCCGATCCGGATCCGGGTGTAGACCCGACCCGTTGACCGGCCTAGGGTCACCCATCCTAGTACTACTGTCGCCCAAGCACGCTTAACTTCGAAGTTCTGATGGGATCCGGTGCATTAGTGCTGGTATGATCGCACCCGCCATGTTCCTTTCGCTTTATTCTTTTAAACCGCCACGTCCTGTGAAGCAGTTTGGCTTTTCTGGACCCGAATTCATTCTAAGCGTCAATTCATGAATTTCCTCTCATCCTTTTATTTATTTACTTTTATATTTTTTTCTTGTTGCTTTGCACCTTTTTTTTCCCTCGTCGCACAACTCTCAATTATCCTGAAATTGATCCTTCACGCTTGCGCTTATGCATTTGCGCCGACAACATTGACCGACGATCCGGGCTTCGATTCAGCCGTACCGTTCCTGACTTGTCTCGCGCCTTCAGATCCGCCTTCATGCTTCGATGAGAAGCAAAATATAAAGCAATCGTTCCGACGGAGCTAAATTACTACAGCATAAAGAACGAAGGGAAAATTTGGATTTCGAAACAAAAAAGGGAGGGGTGCAACACGAGGATTTCCCAGGGGGTCACCTAGGGGTGTCAACGGGCCGGATCCGGGCCGGAATTCTTTATTCCGGACCCGGACCCGGATCCGACCCGTTTACCCGACGGGTCTTTTATTCGGTGTTCCGGATCCGGACCCGGCGAGTCTCGGATCCGGGTCGGGTCTACCCGAACAAATTTGCCAAAATTTATAATTTCTAACAAAAAAGAGAAAAAGATATATTTGTAAACTAATTTCTAGCTAAAGCAAAGAAAAAACCAAATAAGAAAATAAATCAAATTGATTTTACTCAAATACATCATCCTAATCAAATTATATTGATAATATATATTTTTTATAAATTATTAAATCATTTATATCCGGATCCGGGTCTAGTACGGGTCGGAATACTATATTCCGTATCCGACCCGTTTTTTTGTTTGAAAAAACGGATCCGGATCCGGATAACGGAATTAAATCCCTACCCATACCAGCAAAAATTTCAGGGATCCGATCCGGATCCGGGTGTAGACCCGACCCGTTGACCGGCCTAGGGTCACCCATCCTAGTACTACTGTCGCCCAAGCACGCTTAACTTCGAAGTTCTGATGGGATCCGGTGCATTAGTGCTGGTATGATCGCACCCGCCATGTTCCTTTCGCTTTATTCTTTTAAACTGCCACGTCCTGTGAAGTAGTTTGGCTTTTCTGGACCCGAATTCATTCTAAGCGTCAATTCATGAATTTCCTCTCATCCTTTTATTTATTTACTTTTATATTTTTTTCTTGTTGCTTTGCACCTTTTTTTTCCCTCGTCGCACAACTCTCAATTATCCTGAAATTGATCCTTCACGCTTGCGCTTATACATTTGCGCCGACAACTTTGACCGACGATCCGGGCTTCGATCCAGCCGTACCGTTCCTGACTTGTCTCGCGCCTTCAGATCCGCCTTCATGCTTCGATAAGAAGCAAAATATAAAGCAATCGTTCCGACGGAGCTAAATTACTACAGCATAAAGAACGAAGGGGAAATTTGGATTTCGAAACAAAAAAGGGAGGGGTGCAACACGAGGACTTCCCAGGGGGTCACCCATCCTAGTACTACTCTCGCCCAAGCACGCTTAACTTCGGAGTTCTGATGGGATCCGGTGCATTAGTGCTGGTATGATCGCACCCACCATGTTCCTTTCGCTTTATTCTTTTAAACTGCCCCGTCCTGTGAAGCAGTGTGGCTTTTCTGGACCCGAATTCATTTTAAGCGTCAATTCAAGAATTTCCCCTCATCCTTTTATTTATTTACTTTTACATTTTTTTCTTGTTGATTTGCACCATTTTTTTTTCCCTCGTCGCGCAACTCTCAATTATCCTGAAATTGATCCTTCACGCTTGCGCTTATACATTTGCGCCGACAACTTTGACCGACGAACCGGGCTTCGATCCAGCCGTACCGTTCCTGACTTGTCTCGCGCCTTCAGATCCGCCTTCATGCTTCGATGAGAAGCAAAATATAAAGCAATCGTTCCGACGGAGCTAAATTACTACAGCATAAAGAACGAAGGGAAAATTTGGATTTCGAAACAAAAAAGGGAGGGGTGCAACACGAGGATTTCCCAGGGGGTCACCTAGGGGTGTCAACGGGCCGGGTCCGGGCCGGAATTCATTATTCCGGACCCGGACCCGGAGCCGACCCGTTTACCCGACGGGTCTTTTATTCGGTGTTCCGGATCCGGACCCGGCGAGTCTCGGATCCGGGTCGGGTCTACCCGAACAAATTTGCCGAAATTTATAATTTCTAACAAAAAAGAGAAAAAGATATATTTGTAAACAAATTTCTAGCTAATGCAAAGAAAAAACCAAATAAGAAAATAAATCAAATTGATTTTACTCAAATACATCATCCTAATCAAATTATATTGATAATATATATTTTTTATAAATTATTAAATCATTTATATCCGGATCCGGGTCTAATACGGGTCGGAATACTATATTCCGTATCCGACCCGTTTTTTTGTTTGAAAAAACGGATCCGGATCCGGATAACGGAATTAAATCCCTACCCATACCCGCAAAAATTTCAGGGATCCGATCCGGATCCGGGTGTAGACCCGACCCGTTGACCGGCCTAGGGTCACCCATCCTAGTACTACTGTCGCCCAAGCACGCTTAACTTCGAAGTTCTGATGGGATCCGGTGCATTAGTGCTGGTATGATCGCACCCGCCATGTTCCTTTCGCTTTATTCTTTTAAACTGCCCCGTCCTGTGAAGCAGTGTGGCTTTTCTGGACCCGAATTCATTTTAAGCGTCAATTCAAGAATTTCCCCTCATCCTTTTATTTATTTACTTTTACATTTTTTTCTTGTTGATTTGCACCATTTTTTTTTCCCTCGTCGCGCAACTCTCAATTATCCTGAAATTGATCCTTCACGCTTGCGCTTATACATTTGCGCCGACAACTTTGACCGACGAACCGGGCTTCGATCCAGCCGTACCGTTCCTGACTTGTCTCGCGCCTTCAGATCCGCCTTCATGCTTCGATGAGAAGCAAAATATAAAGCAATCGTTCCGACGGAGCTAAATTACTACAGCATAAAGAACGAAGGGAAAATTTGGATTTCGAAACAAAAAAGGGAGGGGTGCAACACGAGGATTTCCCAGGGGGTCACCTAGGGGTGTCAACGGGCCGGGTCCGGGCCGGAATTCATTATTCCGGACCCGGACCCGGAGCCGACCCGTTTACCCGACGGGTCTTTTATTCGGTGTTCCGGATCCGGACCCGGCGAGTCTCGGATCCGGGTCGGGTCTACCCGAACAAATTTGCCGAAATTTATAATTTCTAACAAAAAAGAGAAAAAGATATATTTGTAAACAAATTTCTAGCTAATGCAAAGAAAAAACCAAATAAGAAAATAAATCAAATTGATTTTACTCAAATACATCATCCTAATCAAATTATATTGATAATATATATTTTTTATAAATTATTAAATCATTTATATCCGGATCCGGGTCTAATACGGGTCGGAATACTATATTCCGTATCCGACCCGTTTTTTTGTTTGAAAAAACGGATCCGGATCCGGATAACGGAATTAAATCCCTACCCATACCCGCAAAAATTTCAGGGATCCGATCCGGATCCGGGTGTAGACCCGACCCGTTGACCGGCCTAGGGTCACCCATCCTAGTACTACTGTCGCCCAAGCACGCTTAACTTCGAAGTTCTGATGGGATCCGGTGCATTAGTGCTGGTATGATCGCACCCGCCATGTTCCTTTCGCTTTATTCTTTTAAACCGCCACGTCCTGTGAAGCAGTTTGGCTTTTCTGGACCCGAATTCATTCTAAGCGTCAATTCATGAATTTCCTCTCATCCTTTTATTTATTTACTTTTATATTTTTTTCTTGTTGCTTTGCACCTTTTTTTTCCCTCGTCGCACAACTCTCAATTATCCTGAAATTGATCCTTCACGCTTGCGCTTATGCATTTGCGCCGACAACATTGACCGACGATCCGGGCTTCGATTCAGCCGTACCGTTCCTGACTTGTCTCGCGCCTTCAGATCCGCCTTCATGCTTCGATGAGAAGCAAAATATAAAGCAATCGTTCCGACGGAGCTAAATTACTACAGCATAAAGAACGAAGGGAAAATTTGGATTTCGAAACAAAAAAGGGAGGGGTGCAACACGAGGATTTCCCAGGGGGTCACCTAGGGGTGTCAACGGGCCGGATCCGGGCCGGAATTCTTTATTCCGGACCCGGACCCGGATCCGACCCGTTTACCCGACGGGTCTTTTATTCGGTGTTCCGGATCCGGACCCGGCGAGTCTCGGATCCGGGTCGGGTCTACCCGAACAAATTTGCCAAAATTTATAATTTCTAACAAAAAAGAGAAAAAGATATATTTGTAAACTAATTTCTAGCTAAAGCAAAGAAAAAACCAAATAAGAAAATAAATCAAATTGATTTTACTCAAATACATCATCCTAATCAAATTATATTGATAATATATATTTTTTATAAATTATTAAATCATTTATATCCGGATCCGGGTCTAGTACGGGTCGGAATACTATATTCCGTATCCGACCCGTTTTTTTGTTTGAAAAAACGGATCCGGATCCGGATAACGGAATTAAATCCCTACCCATACCAGCAAAAATTTCAGGGATCCGATCCGGATCCGGGTGTAGACCCGACCCGTTGACCGGCCTAGGGTCACCCATCCTAGTACTACTGTCGCCCAAGCACGCTTAACTTCGAAGTTCTGATGGGATCCGGTGCATTAGTGCTGGTATGATCGCACCCGCCATGTTCCTTTCGCTTTATTCTTTTAAACTGCCACGTCCTGTGAAGCAGTTTGGCTTTTCTGGACCCGAATTCATTCTAAGCGTCAATTCATGAATTTCCTCTCATCCTTTTATTTATTTACTTTTATATTTTTTTCTTGTTGCTTTGCACCTTTTTTTTCCCTCGTCGCACAACTCTCAATTATCCTGAAATTGATCCTTCACGCTTGCGCTTATACATTTGCGCCGACAACTTTGACCGACGATCCGGGCTTCGATCCAGCCGTACCGTTCCTGACTTGTCTCGCGCCTTCAGATCCGCCTTCATGCTTCGATAAGAAGCAAAATATAAAGCAATCGTTCCGACGGAGCTAAATTACTACAGCATAAAGAACGAAGGGGAAATTTGGATTTCGAAACAAAAAAGGGAGGGGTGCAACACGAGGACTTCCCAGGGGGTCACCCATCCTAGTACTACTCTCGCCCAAGCACGCTTAACTTCGGAGTTCTGATGGGATCCGGTGCATTAGTGCTGGTATGATCGCACCCACCATGTTCCTTTCGCTTTATTCTTTTAAACTGCCCCGTCCTGTGAAGCAGTGTGGCTTTTCTGGACCCGAATTCATTTTAAGCGTCAATTCAAGAATTTCCCCTCATCCTTTTATTTATTTACTTTTACATTTTTTTCTTGTTGATTTGCACCATTTTTTTTTCCCTCGTCGCGCAACTCTCAATTATCCTGAAATTGATCCTTCACGCTTGCGCTTATACATTTGCGCCGACAACTTTGACCGACGAACCGGGCTTCGATCCAGCCGTACCGTTCCTGACTTGTCTCGCGCCTTCAGATCCGCCTTCATGCTTCGATGAGAAGCAAAATATAAAGCAATCGTTCCGACGGAGCTAAATTACTACAGCATAAAGAACGAAGGGAAAATTTGGATTTCGAAACAAAAAAGGGAGGGGTGCAACACGAGGATTTCCCAGGGGGTCACCTAGGGGTGTCAACGGGCCGGGTCCGGGCCGGAATTCATTATTCCGGACCCGGACCCGGAGCCGACCCGTTTACCCGACGGGTCTTTTATTCGGTGTTCCGGATCCGGACCCGGCGAGTCTCGGATCCGGGTCGGGTCTACCCGAACAAATTTGCCGAAATTTATAATTTCTAACAAAAAAGAGAAAAAGATATATTTGTAAACAAATTTCTAGCTAATGCAAAGAAAAAACCAAATAAGAAAATAAATCAAATTGATTTTACTCAAATACATCATCCTAATCAAATTATATTGATAATATATATTTTTTATAAATTATTAAATCATTTATATCCGGATCCGGGTCTAATACGGGTCGGAATACTATATTCCGTATCCGACCCGTTTTTTTGTTTGAAAAAACGGATCCGGATCCGGATAACGGAATTAAATCCCTACCCATACCCGCAAAAATTTCAGGGATCCGATCCGGATCCGGGTGTAGACCCGACCCGTTGACCGGCCTAGGGTCACCCATCCTAGTACTACTGTCGCCCAAGCACGCTTAACTTCGAAGTTCTGATGGGATCCGGTGCATTAGTGCTGGTATGATCGCACCCGCCATGTTCCTTTCGCTTTATTCTTTTAAACTGCCCCGTCCTGTGAAGCAGTGTGGCTTTTCTGGACCCGAATTCATTTTAAGCGTCAATTCAAGAATTTCCCCTCATCCTTTTATTTATTTACTTTTACATTTTTTTCTTGTTGATTTGCACCATTTTTTTTTCCCTCGTCGCGCAACTCTCAATTATCCTGAAATTGATCCTTCACGCTTGCGCTTATACATTTGCGCCGACAACTTTGACCGACGAACCGGGCTTCGATCCAGCCGTACCGTTCCTGACTTGTCTCGCGCCTTCAGATCCGCCTTCATGCTTCGATGAGAAGCAAAATATAAAGCAATCGTTCCGACGGAGCTAAATTACTACAGCATAAAGAACGAAGGGAAAATTTGGATTTCGAAACAAAAAAGGGAGGGGTGCAACACGAGGATTTCCCAGGGGGTCACCTAGGGGTGTCAACGGGCCGGGTCCGGGCCGGAATTCATTATTCCGGACCCGGACCCGGAGCCGACCCGTTTACCCGACGGGTCTTTTATTCGGTGTTCCGGATCCGGACCCGGCGAGTCTCGGATCCGGGTCGGGTCTACCCGAACAAATTTGCCGAAATTTATAATTTCTAACAAAAAAGAGAAAAAGATATATTTGTAAACAAATTTCTAGCTAATGCAAAGAAAAAACCAAATAAGAAAATAAATCAAATTGATTTTACTCAAATACATCATCCTAATCAAATTATATTGATAATATATATTTTTTATAAATTATTAAATCATTTATATCCGGATCCGGTTCTAATACGGGTCGGAATACTATATTCCGTATCCGACCCGTTTTTTTGTTTGAAAAAACGGATCCGGATCCGGATAACGGAATTAAATCCCTACCCATACCCGCAAAAATTTCAGGGATCCGATCCGGATCCGGGTGTAGACCCGACCCGTTGACCGGCCTAGGGTCACCCATCCTAGTACTACTGTCGCCCAAGCACGCTTAACTTCGAAGTTCTGATGGGATCCGGTGCATTAGTGCTGGTATGATCGCACCCGCCATGTTCCTTTCGCTTTATTCTTTTAAACCGCCACGTCCTGTGAAGCAGTTTGGCTTTTCTGGACCCGAATTCATTCTAAGCGTCAATTCATGAATTTCCTCTCATCCTTTTATTTATTTACTTTTATATTTTTTTCTTGTTGCTTTGCACCTTTTTTTTCCCTCGTCGCACAACTCTCAATTATCCTGAAATTGATCCTTCACGCTTGCGCTTATGCATTTGCGCCGACAACATTGACCGACGATCCGGGCTTCGATTCAGCCGTACCGTTCCTGACTTGTCTCGCGCCTTCAGATCCGCCTTCATGCTTCGATGAGAAGCAAAATATAAAGCAATCGTTCCGACGGAGCTAAATTACTACAGCATAAAGAACGAAGGGAAAATTTGGATTTCGAAACAAAAAAGGGAGGGGTGCAACACGAGGATTTCCCAGGGGGTCACCTAGGGGTGTCAACGGGCCGGATCCGGGCCGGAATTCTTTATTCCGGACCCGGACCCGGATCCGACCCGTTTACCCGACGGGTCTTTTATTCGGTGTTCCGGATCCGGACCCGGCGAGTCTCGGATCCGGGTCGGGTCTACCCGAACAAATTTGCCAAAATTTATAATTTCTAACAAAAAAGAGAAAAAGATATATTTGTAAACTAATTTCTAGCTAAAGCAAAGAAAAAACCAAATAAGAAAATAAATCAAATTGATTTTACTCAAATACATCATCCTAATCAAATTATATTGATAATATATATTTTTTATAAATTATTAAATCATTTATATCCGGATCCGGGTCTAGTACGGGTCGGAATACTATATTCCGTATCCGACCCGTTTTTTTGTTTGAAAAAACGGATCCGGATCCGGATAACGGAATTAAATCCCTACCCATACCAGCAAAAATTTCAGGGATCCGATCCGGATCCGGGTGTAGACCCGACCCGTTGACCGGCCTAGGGTCACCCATCCTAGTACTACTGTCGCCCAAGCACGCTTAACTTCGAAGTTCTGATGGGATCCGGTGCATTAGTGCTGGTATGATCGCACCCGCCATGTTCCTTTCGCTTTATTCTTTTAAACTGCCACGTCCTGTGAAGCAGTTTGGCTTTTCTGGACCCGAATTCATTCTAAGCGTCAATTCATGAATTTCCTCTCATCCTTTTATTTATTTACTTTTATATTTTTTTCTTGTTGCTTTGCACCTTTTTTTTCCCTCGTCGCACAACTCTCAATTATCCTGAAATTGATCCTTCACGCTTGCGCTTATACATTTGCGCCGACAACTTTGACCGACGATCCGGGCTTCGATCCAGCCGTACCGTTCCTGACTTGTCTCGCGCCTTCAGATCCGCCTTCATGCTTCGATAAGAAGCAAAATATAAAGCAATCGTTCCGACGGAGCTAAATTACTACAGCATAAAGAACGAAGGGGAAATTTGGATTTCGAAACAAAAAAGGGAGGGGTGCAACACGAGGACTTCCCAGGGGGTCACCCATCCTAGTACTACTCTCGCCCAAGCACGCTTAACTTCGGAGTTCTGATGGGATCCGGTGCATTAGTGCTGGTATGATCGCACCCACCATGTTCCTTTCGCTTTATTCTTTTAAACTGCCCCGTCCTGTGAAGCAGTGTGGCTTTTCTGGACCCGAATTCATTTTAAGCGTCAATTCAAGAATTTCCCCTCATCCTTTTATTTATTTACTTTTACATTTTTTTCTTGTTGATTTGCACCATTTTTTTTTCCCTCGTCGCGCAACTCTCAATTATCCTGAAATTGATCCTTCACGCTTGCGCTTATACATTTGCGCCGACAACTTTGACCGACGAACCGGGCTTCGATCCAGCCGTACCGTTCCTGACTTGTCTCGCGCCTTCAGATCCGCCTTCATGCTTCGATGAGAAGCAAAATATAAAGCAATCGTTCCGACGGAGCTAAATTACTACAGCATAAAGAACGAAGGGAAAATTTGGATTTCGAAACAAAAAAGGGAGGGGTGCAACACGAGGATTTCCCAGGGGGTCACCTAGGGGTGTCAACGGGCCGGGTCCGGGCCGGAATTCATTATTCCGGACCCGGACCCGGAGCCGACCCGTTTACCCGACGGGTCTTTTATTCGGTGTTCCGGATCCGGACCCGGCGAGTCTCGGATCCGGGTCGGGTCTACCCGAACAAATTTGCCGAAATTTATAATTTCTAACAAAAAAGAGAAAAAGATATATTTGTAAACAAATTTCTAGCTAATGCAAAGAAAAAACCAAATAAGAAAATAAATCAAATTGATTTTACTCAAATACATCATCCTAATCAAATTATATTGATAATATATATTTTTTATAAATTATTAAATCATTTATATCCGGATCCGGGTCTAATACGGGTCGGAATACTATATTCCGTATCCGACCCGTTTTTTTGTTTGAAAAAACGGATCCGGATCCGGATAACGGAATTAAATCCCTACCCATACCCGCAAAAATTTCAGGGATCCGATCCGGATCCGGGTGTAGACCCGACCCGTTGACCGGCCTAGGGTCACCCATCCTAGTACTACTGTCGCCCAAGCACGCTTAACTTCGAAGTTCTGATGGGATCCGGTGCATTAGTGCTGGTATGATCGCACCCGCCATGTTCCTTTCGCTTTATTCTTTTAAACTGCCCCGTCCTGTGAAGCAGTGTGGCTTTTCTGGACCCGAATTCATTTTAAGCGTCAATTCAAGAATTTCCCCTCATCCTTTTATTTATTTACTTTTACATTTTTTTCTTGTTGATTTGCACCATTTTTTTTTCCCTCGTCGCGCAACTCTCAATTATCCTGAAATTGATCCTTCACGCTTGCGCTTATACATTTGCGCCGACAACTTTGACCGACGAACCGGGCTTCGATCCAGCCGTACCGTTCCTGACTTGTCTCGCGCCTTCAGATCCGCCTTCATGCTTCGATGAGAAGCAAAATATAAAGCAATCGTTCCGACGGAGCTAAATTACTACAGCATAAAGAACGAAGGGAAAATTTGGATTTCGAAACAAAAAAGGGAGGGGTGCAACACGAGGATTTCCCAGGGGGTCACCTAGGGGTGTCAACGGGCCGGGTCCGGGCCGGAATTCATTATTCCGGACCCGGACCCGGAGCCGACCCGTTTACCCGACGGGTCTTTTATTCGGTGTTCCGGATCCGGACCCGGCGAGTCTCGGATCCGGGTCGGGTCTACCCGAACAAATTTGCCGAAATTTATAATTTCTAACAAAAAAGAGAAAAAGATATATTTGTAAACAAATTTCTAGCTAATGCAAAGAAAAAACCAAATAAGAAAATAAATCAAATTGATTTTACTCAAATACATCATCCTAATCAAATTATATTGATAATATATATTTTTTATAAATTATTAAATCATTTATATCCGGATCCGGTTCTAATACGGGTCGGAATACTATATTCCGTATCCGACCCGTTTTTTTGTTTGAAAAAACGGATCCGGATCCGGATAACGGAATTAAATCCCTACCCATACCCGCAAAAATTTCAGGGATCCGATCCGGATCCGGGTGTAGACCCGACCCGTTGACCGGCCTAGGGTCACCCATCCTAGTACTACTGTCGCCCAAGCACGCTTAACTTCGAAGTTCTGATGGGATCCGGTGCATTAGTGCTGGTATGATCGCACCCGCCATGTTCCTTTCGCTTTATTCTTTTAAACCGCCACGTCCTGTGAAGCAGTTTGGCTTTTCTGGACCCGAATTCATTCTAAGCGTCAATTCATGAATTTCCTCTCATCCTTTTATTTATTTACTTTTATATTTTTTTCTTGTTGCTTTGCACCTTTTTTTTCCCTCGTCGCACAACTCTCAATTATCCTGAAATTGATCCTTCACGCTTGCGCTTATGCATTTGCGCCGACAACATTGACCGACGATCCGGGCTTCGATTCAGCCGTACCGTTCCTGACTTGTCTCGCGCCTTCAGATCCGCCTTCATGCTTCGATGAGAAGCAAAATATAAAGCAATCGTTCCGACGGAGCTAAATTACTACAGCATAAAGAACGAAGGGAAAATTTGGATTTCGAAACAAAAAAGGGAGGGGTGCAACACGAGGATTTCCCAGGGGGTCACCTAGGGGTGTCAACGGGCCGGATCCGGGCCGGAATTCTTTATTCCGGACCCGGACCCGGATCCGACCCGTTTACCCGACGGGTCTTTTATTCGGTGTTCCGGATCCGGACCCGGCGAGTCTCGGATCCGGGTCGGGTCTACCCGAACAAATTTGCCAAAATTTATAATTTCTAACAAAAAAGAGAAAAAGATATATTTGTAAACTAATTTCTAGCTAAAGCAAAGAAAAAACCAAATAAGAAAATAAATCAAATTGATTTTACTCAAATACATCATCCTAATCAAATTATATTGATAATATATATTTTTTATAAATTATTAAATCATTTATATCCGGATCCGGGTCTAGTACGGGTCGGAATACTATATTCCGTATCCGACCCGTTTTTTTGTTTGAAAAAACGGATCCGGATCCGGATAACGGAATTAAATCCCTACCCATACCAGCAAAAATTTCAGGGATCCGATCCGGATCCGGGTGTAGACCCGACCCGTTGACCGGCCTAGGGTCACCCATCCTAGTACTACTGTCGCCCAAGCACGCTTAACTTCGAAGTTCTGATGGGATCCGGTGCATTAGTGCTGGTATGATCGCACCCGCCATGTTCCTTTCGCTTTATTCTTTTAAACTGCCACGTCCTGTGAAGCAGTTTGGCTTTTCTGGACCCGAATTCATTCTAAGCGTCAATTCATGAATTTCCTCTCATCCTTTTATTTATTTACTTTTATATTTTTTTCTTGTTGCTTTGCACCTTTTTTTTCCCTCGTCGCACAACTCTCAATTATCCTGAAATTGATCCTTCACGCTTGCGCTTATACATTTGCGCCGACAACTTTGACCGACGATCCGGGCTTCGATCCAGCCGTACCGTTCCTGACTTGTCTCGCGCCTTCAGATCCGCCTTCATGCTTCGATAAGAAGCAAAATATAAAGCAATCGTTCCGACGGAGCTAAATTACTACAGCATAAAGAACGAAGGGGAAATTTGGATTTCGAAACAAAAAAGGGAGGGGTGCAACACGAGGACTTCCCAGGGGGTCACCCATCCTAGTACTACTCTCGCCCAAGCACGCTTAACTTCGGAGTTCTGATGGGATCCGGTGCATTAGTGCTGGTATGATCGCACCCACCATGTTCCTTTCGCTTTATTCTTTTAAACTGCCCCGTCCTGTGAAGCAGTGTGGCTTTTCTGGACCCGAATTCATTTTAAGCGTCAATTCAAGAATTTCCCCTCATCCTTTTATTTATTTACTTTTACATTTTTTTCTTGTTGATTTGCACCATTTTTTTTTCCCTCGTCGCGCAACTCTCAATTATCCTGAAATTGATCCTTCACGCTTGCGCTTATACATTTGCGCCGACAACTTTGACCGACGAACCGGGCTTCGATCCAGCCGTACCGTTCCTGACTTGTCTCGCGCCTTCAGATCCGCCTTCATGCTTCGATGAGAAGCAAAATATAAAGCAATCGTTCCGACGGAGCTAAATTACTACAGCATAAAGAACGAAGGGAAAATTTGGATTTCGAAACAAAAAAGGGAGGGGTGCAACACGAGGATTTCCCAGGGGGTCACCTAGGGGTGTCAACGGGCCGGGTCCGGGCCGGAATTCATTATTCCGGACCCGGACCCGGAGCCGACCCGTTTACCCGACGGGTCTTTTATTCGGTGTTCCGGATCCGGACCCGGCGAGTCTCGGATCCGGGTCGGGTCTACCCGAACAAATTTGCCGAAATTTATAATTTCTAACAAAAAAGAGAAAAAGATATATTTGTAAACAAATTTCTAGCTAATGCAAAGAAAAAACCAAATAAGAAAATAAATCAAATTGATTTTACTCAAATACATCATCCTAATCAAATTATATTGATAATATATATTTTTTATAAATTATTAAATCATTTATATCCGGATCCGGTTCTAATACGGGTCGGAATACTATATTCCGTATCCGACCCGTTTTTTTGTTTGAAAAAACGGATCCGGATCCGGATAACGGAATTAAATCCCTACCCATACCCGCAAAAATTTCAGGGATCCGATCCGGATCCGGGTGTAGACCCGACCCGTTGACCGGCCTAGGGTCACCCATCCTAGTACTACTGTCGCCCAAGCACGCTTAACTTCGAAGTTCTGATGGGATCCGGTGCATTAGTGCTGGTATGATCGCACCCGCCATGTTCCTTTCGCTTTATTCTTTTAAACCGCCACGTCCTGTGAAGCAGTTTGGCTTTTCTGGACCCGAATTCATTCTAAGCGTCAATTCATGAATTTCCTCTCATCCTTTTATTTATTTACTTTTATATTTTTTTCTTGTTGCTTTGCACCTTTTTTTTCCCTCGTCGCACAACTCTCAATTATCCTGAAATTGATCCTTCACGCTTGCGCTTATGCATTTGCGCCGACAACATTGACCGACGATCCGGGCTTCGATTCAGCCGTACCGTTCCTGACTTGTCTCGCGCCTTCAGATCCGCCTTCATGCTTCGATGAGAAGCAAAATATAAAGCAATCGTTCCGACGGAGCTAAATTACTACAGCATAAAGAACGAAGGGAAAATTTGGATTTCGAAACAAAAAAGGGAGGGGTGCAACACGAGGATTTCCCAGGGGGTCACCTAGGGGTGTCAACGGGCCGGATCCGGGCCGGAATTCTTTATTCCGGACCCGGACCCGGATCCGACCCGTTTACCCGACGGGTCTTTTATTCGGTGTTCCGGATCCGGACCCGGCGAGTCTCGGATCCGGGTCGGGTCTACCCGAACAAATTTGCCAAAATTTATAATTTCTAACAAAAAAGAGAAAAAGATATATTTGTAAACTAATTTCTAGCTAAAGCAAAGAAAAAACCAAATAAGAAAATAAATCAAATTGATTTTACTCAAATACATCATCCTAATCAAATTATATTGATAATATATATTTTTTATAAATTATTAAATCATTTATATCCGGATCCGGGTCTAGTACGGGTCGGAATACTATATTCCGTATCCGACCCGTTTTTTTGTTTGAAAAAACGGATCCGGATCCGGATAACGGAATTAAATCCCTACCCATACCAGCAAAAATTTCAGGGATCCGATCCGGATCCGGGTGTAGACCCGACCCGTTGACCGGCCTAGGGTCACCCATCCTAGTACTACTGTCGCCCAAGCACGCTTAACTTCGAAGTTCTGATGGGATCCGGTGCATTAGTGCTGGTATGATCGCACCCGCCATGTTCCTTTCGCTTTATTCTTTTAAACTGCCACGTCCTGTGAAGCAGTTTGGCTTTTCTGGACCCGAATTCATTCTAAGCGTCAATTCATGAATTTCCTCTCATCCTTTTATTTATTTACTTTTATATTTTTTTCTTGTTGCTTTGCACCTTTTTTTTCCCTCGTCGCACAACTCTCAATTATCCTGAAATTGATCCTTCACGCTTGCGCTTATACATTTGCGCCGACAACTTTGACCGACGATCCGGGCTTCGATCCAGCCGTACCGTTCCTGACTTGTCTCGCGCCTTCAGATCCGCCTTCATGCTTCGATAAGAAGCAAAATATAAAGCAATCGTTCCGACGGAGCTAAATTACTACAGCATAAAGAACGAAGGGGAAATTTGGATTTCGAAACAAAAAAGGGAGGGGTGCAACACGAGGACTTCCCAGGGGGTCACCCATCCTAGTACTACTCTCGCCCAAGCACGCTTAACTTCGGAGTTCTGATGGGATCCGGTGCATTAGTGCTGGTATGATCGCACCCACCATGTTCCTTTCGCTTTATTCTTTTAAACTGCCCCGTCCTGTGAAGCAGTGTGGCTTTTCTGGACCCGAATTCATTTTAAGCGTCAATTCAAGAATTTCCCCTCATCCTTTTATTTATTTACTTTTACATTTTTTTCTTGTTGATTTGCACCATTTTTTTTTCCCTCGTCGCGCAACTCTCAATTATCCTGAAATTGATCCTTCACGCTTGCGCTTATACATTTGCGCCGACAACTTTGACCGACGAACCGGGCTTCGATCCAGCCGTACCGTTCCTGACTTGTCTCGCGCCTTCAGATCCGCCTTCATGCTTCGATGAGAAGCAAAATATAAAGCAATCGTTCCGACGGAGCTAAATTACTACAGCATAAAGAACGAAGGGAAAATTTGGATTTCGAAACAAAAAAGGGAGGGGTGCAACACGAGGATTTCCCAGGGGGTCACCTAGGGGTGTCAACGGGCCGGGTCCGGGCCGGAATTCATTATTCCGGACCCGGACCCGGAGCCGACCCGTTTACCCGACGGGTCTTTTATTCGGTGTTCCGGATCCGGACCCGGCGAGTCTCGGATCCGGGTCGGGTCTACCCGAACAAATTTGCCGAAATTTATAATTTCTAACAAAAAAGAGAAAAAGATATATTTGTAAACAAATTTCTAGCTAATGCAAAGAAAAAACCAAATAAGAAAATAAATCAAATTGATTTTACTCAAATACATCATCCTAATCAAATTATATTGATAATATATATTTTTTATAAATTATTAAATCATTTATATCCGGATCCGGGTCTAATACGGGTCGGAATACTATATTCCGTATCCGACCCGTTTTTTTGTTTGAAAAAACGGATCCGGATCCGGATAACGGAATTAAATCCCTACCCATACCCGCAAAAATTTCAGGGATCCGATCCGGATCCGGGTGTAGACCCGACCCGTTGACCGGCCTAGGGTCACCCATCCTAGTACTACTGTCGCCCAAGCACGCTTAACTTCGAAGTTCTGATGGGATCCGGTGCATTAGTGCTGGTATGATCGCACCCGCCATGTTCCTTTCGCTTTATTCTTTTAAACTGCCCCGTCCTGTGAAGCAGTGTGGCTTTTCTGGACCCGAATTCATTTTAAGCGTCAATTCAAGAATTTCCCCTCATCCTTTTATTTATTTACTTTTACATTTTTTTCTTGTTGATTTGCACCATTTTTTTTTCCCTCGTCGCGCAACTCTCAATTATCCTGAAATTGATCCTTCACGCTTGCGCTTATACATTTGCGCCGACAACTTTGACCGACGAACCGGGCTTCGATCCAGCCGTACCGTTCCTGACTTGTCTCGCGCCTTCAGATCCGCCTTCATGCTTCGATGAGAAGCAAAATATAAAGCAATCGTTCCGACGGAGCTAAATTACTACAGCATAAAGAACGAAGGGAAAATTTGGATTTCGAAACAAAAAAGGGAGGGGTGCAACACGAGGATTTCCCAGGGGGTCACCTAGGGGTGTCAACGGGCCGGGTCCGGGCCGGAATTCATTATTCCGGACCCGGACCCGGAGCCGACCCGTTTACCCGACGGGTCTTTTATTCGGTGTTCCGGATCCGGACCCGGCGAGTCTCGGATCCGGGTCGGGTCTACCCGAACAAATTTGCCGAAATTTATAATTTCTAACAAAAAAGAGAAAAAGATATATTTGTAAACAAATTTCTAGCTAATGCAAAGAAAAAACCAAATAAGAAAATAAATCAAATTGATTTTACTCAAATACATCATCCTAATCAAATTATATTGATAATATATATTTTTTATAAATTATTAAATCATTTATATCCGGATCCGGTTCTAATACGGGTCGGAATACTATATTCCGTATCCGACCCGTTTTTTTGTTTGAAAAAACGGATCCGGATCCGGATAACGGAATTAAATCCCTACCCATACCCGCAAAAATTTCAGGGATCCGATCCGGATCCGGGTGTAGACCCGACCCGTTGACCGGCCTAGGGTCACCCATCCTAGTACTACTGTCGCCCAAGCACGCTTAACTTCGAAGTTCTGATGGGATCCGGTGCATTAGTGCTGGTATGATCGCACCCGCCATGTTCCTTTCGCTTTATTCTTTTAAACCGCCACGTCCTGTGAAGCAGTTTGGCTTTTCTGGACCCGAATTCATTCTAAGCGTCAATTCATGAATTTCCTCTCATCCTTTTATTTATTTACTTTTATATTTTTTTCTTGTTGCTTTGCACCTTTTTTTTCCCTCGTCGCACAACTCTCAATTATCCTGAAATTGATCCTTCACGCTTGCGCTTATGCATTTGCGCCGACAACATTGACCGACGATCCGGGCTTCGATTCAGCCGTACCGTTCCTGACTTGTCTCGCGCCTTCAGATCCGCCTTCATGCTTCGATGAGAAGCAAAATATAAAGCAATCGTTCCGACGGAGCTAAATTACTACAGCATAAAGAACGAAGGGAAAATTTGGATTTCGAAACAAAAAAGGGAGGGGTGCAACACGAGGATTTCCCAGGGGGTCACCTAGGGGTGTCAACGGGCCGGATCCGGGCCGGAATTCTTTATTCCGGACCCGGACCCGGATCCGACCCGTTTACCCGACGGGTCTTTTATTCGGTGTTCCGGATCCGGACCCGGCGAGTCTCGGATCCGGGTCGGGTCTACCCGAACAAATTTGCCAAAATTTATAATTTCTAACAAAAAAGAGAAAAAGATATATTTGTAAACTAATTTCTAGCTAAAGCAAAGAAAAAACCAAATAAGAAAATAAATCAAATTGATTTTACTCAAATACATCATCCTAATCAAATTATATTGATAATATATATTTTTTATAAATTATTAAATCATTTATATCCGGATCCGGGTCTAGTACGGGTCGGAATACTATATTCCGTATCCGACCCGTTTTTTTGTTTGAAAAAACGGATCCGGATCCGGATAACGGAATTAAATCCCTACCCATACCAGCAAAAATTTCAGGGATCCGATCCGGATCCGGGTGTAGACCCGACCCGTTGACCGGCCTAGGGTCACCCATCCTAGTACTACTGTCGCCCAAGCACGCTTAACTTCGAAGTTCTGATGGGATCCGGTGCATTAGTGCTGGTATGATCGCACCCGCCATGTTCCTTTCGCTTTATTCTTTTAAACTGCCACGTCCTGTGAAGCAGTTTGGCTTTTCTGGACCCGAATTCATTCTAAGCGTCAATTCATGAATTTCCTCTCATCCTTTTATTTATTTACTTTTATATTTTTTTCTTGTTGCTTTGCACCTTTTTTTTCCCTCGTCGCACAACTCTCAATTATCCTGAAATTGATCCTTCACGCTTGCGCTTATACATTTGCGCCGACAACTTTGACCGACGATCCGGGCTTCGATCCAGCCGTACCGTTCCTGACTTGTCTCGCGCCTTCAGATCCGCCTTCATGCTTCGATAAGAAGCAAAATATAAAGCAATCGTTCCGACGGAGCTAAATTACTACAGCATAAAGAACGAAGGGGAAATTTGGATTTCGAAACAAAAAAGGGAGGGGTGCAACACGAGGACTTCCCAGGGGGTCACCCATCCTAGTACTACTCTCGCCCAAGCACGCTTAACTTCGGAGTTCTGATGGGATCCGGTGCATTAGTGCTGGTATGATCGCACCCACCATGTTCCTTTCGCTTTATTCTTTTAAACTGCCCCGTCCTGTGAAGCAGTGTGGCTTTTCTGGACCCGAATTCATTTTAAGCGTCAATTCAAGAATTTCCCCTCATCCTTTTATTTATTTACTTTTACATTTTTTTCTTGTTGATTTGCACCATTTTTTTTTCCCTCGTCGCGCAACTCTCAATTATCCTGAAATTGATCCTTCACGCTTGCGCTTATACATTTGCGCCGACAACTTTGACCGACGAACCGGGCTTCGATCCAGCCGTACCGTTCCTGACTTGTCTCGCGCCTTCAGATCCGCCTTCATGCTTCGATGAGAAGCAAAATATAAAGCAATCGTTCCGACGGAGCTAAATTACTACAGCATAAAGAACGAAGGGAAAATTTGGATTTCGAAACAAAAAAGGGAGGGGTGCAACACGAGGATTTCCCAGGGGGTCACCTAGGGGTGTCAACGGGCCGGGTCCGGGCCGGAATTCATTATTCCGGACCCGGACCCGGAGCCGACCCGTTTACCCGACGGGTCTTTTATTCGGTGTTCCGGATCCGGACCCGGCGAGTCTCGGATCCGGGTCGGGTCTACCCGAACAAATTTGCCGAAATTTATAATTTCTAACAAAAAAGAGAAAAAGATATATTTGTAAACAAATTTCTAGCTAATGCAAAGAAAAAACCAAATAAGAAAATAAATCAAATTGATTTTACTCAAATACATCATCCTAATCAAATTATATTGATAATATATATTTTTTATAAATTATTAAATCATTTATATCCGGATCCGGGTCTAGTACGGGTCGGAATACTATATTCCGTATCCGACCCGTTTTTTTGTTTGAAAAAACGGATCCGGATCCGGATAACGGAATTAAATCCCTACCCATACCAGCAAAAATTTCAGGGATCCGATCCGGATCCGGGTGTAGACCCGACCCGTTGACCGGCCTAGGGTCACCCATCCTAGTACTACTGTCGCCCAAGCACGCTTAACTTCGAAGTTCTGATGGGATCCGGTGCATTAGTGCTGGTATGATCGCACCCGCCATGTTCCTTTCGCTTTATTCTTTTAAACTGCCACGTCCTGTGAAGCAGTTTGGCTTTTCTGGACCCGAATTCATTCTAAGCGTCAATTCATGAATTTCCTCTCATCCTTTTATTTATTTACTTTTATATTTTTTTCTTGTTGCTTTGCACCTTTTTTTTCCCTCGTCGCACAACTCTCAATTATCCTGAAATTGATCCTTCACGCTTGCGCTTATACATTTGCGCCGACAACTTTGACCGACGATCCGGGCTTCGATCCAGCCGTACCGTTCCTGACTTGTCTCGCGCCTTCAGATCCGCCTTCATGCTTCGATAAGAAGCAAAATATAAAGCAATCGTTCCGACGGAGCTAAATTACTACAGCATAAAGAACGAAGGGGAAATTTGGATTTCGAAACAAAAAAGGGAGGGGTGCAACACGAGGACTTCCCAGGGGGTCACCCATCCTAGTACTACTCTCGCCCAAGCACGCTTAACTTCGGAGTTCTGATGGGATCCGGTGCATTAGTGCTGGTATGATCGCACCCACCATGTTCCTTTCGCTTTATTCTTTTAAACTGCCCCGTCCTGTGAAGCAGTGTGGCTTTTCTGGACCCGAATTCATTTTAAGCGTCAATTCAAGAATTTCCCCTCATCCTTTTATTTATTTACTTTTACATTTTTTTCTTGTTGATTTGCACCATTTTTTTTTCCCTCGTCGCGCAACTCTCAATTATCCTGAAATTGATCCTTCACGCTTGCGCTTATACATTTGCGCCGACAACTTTGACCGACGAACCGGGCTTCGATCCAGCCGTACCGTTCCTGACTTGTCTCGCGCCTTCAGATCCGCCTTCATGCTTCGATGAGAAGCAAAATATAAAGCAATCGTTCCGACGGAGCTAAATTACTACAGCATAAAGAACGAAGGGAAAATTTGGATTTCGAAACAAAAAAGGGAGGGGTGCAACACGAGGATTTCCCAGGGGGTCACCTAGGGGTGTCAACGGGCCGGGTCCGGGCCGGAATTCATTATTCCGGACCCGGACCCGGAGCCGACCCGTTTACCCGACGGGTCTTTTATTCGGTGTTCCGGATCCGGACCCGGCGAGTCTCGGATCCGGGTCGGGTCTACCCGAACAAATTTGCCGAAATTTATAATTTCTAACAAAAAAGAGAAAAAGATATATTTGTAAACAAATTTCTAGCTAATGCAAAGAAAAAACCAAATAAGAAAATAAATCAAATTGATTTTACTCAAATACATCATCCTAATCAAATTATATTGATAATATATATTTTTTATAAATTATTAAATCATTTATATCCGGATCCGGTTCTAATACGGGTCGGAATACTATATTCCGTATCCGACCCGTTTTTTTGTTTGAAAAAACGGATCCGGATCCGGATAACGGAATTAAATCCCTACCCATACCCGCAAAAATTTCAGGGATCCGATCCGGATCCGGGTGTAGACCCGACCCGTTGACCGGCCTAGGGTCACCCATCCTAGTACTACTGTCGCCCAAGCACGCTTAACTTCGAAGTTCTGATGGGATCCGGTGCATTAGTGCTGGTATGATCGCACCCGCCATGTTCCTTTCGCTTTATTCTTTTAAACCGCCACGTCCTGTGAAGCAGTTTGGCTTTTCTGGACCCGAATTCATTCTAAGCGTCAATTCATGAATTTCCTCTCATCCTTTTATTTATTTACTTTTATATTTTTTTCTTGTTGCTTTGCACCTTTTTTTTCCCTCGTCGCACAACTCTCAATTATCCTGAAATTGATCCTTCACGCTTGCGCTTATGCATTTGCGCCGACAACATTGACCGACGATCCGGGCTTCGATTCAGCCGTACCGTTCCTGACTTGTCTCGCGCCTTCAGATCCGCCTTCATGCTTCGATGAGAAGCAAAATATAAAGCAATCGTTCCGACGGAGCTAAATTACTACAGCATAAAGAACGAAGGGAAAATTTGGATTTCGAAACAAAAAAGGGAGGGGTGCAACACGAGGATTTCCCAGGGGGTCACCTAGGGGTGTCAACGGGCCGGATCCGGGCCGGAATTCTTTATTCCGGACCCGGACCCGGATCCGACCCGTTTACCCGACGGGTCTTTTATTCGGTGTTCCGGATCCGGACCCGGCGAGTCTCGGATCCGGGTCGGGTCTACCCGAACAAATTTGCCAAAATTTATAATTTCTAACAAAAAAGAGAAAAAGATATATTTGTAAACTAATTTCTAGCTAAAGCAAAGAAAAAACCAAATAAGAAAATAAATCAAATTGATTTTACTCAAATACATCATCCTAATCAAATTATATTGATAATATATATTTTTTATAAATTATTAAATCATTTATATCCGGATCCGGGTCTAGTACGGGTCGGAATACTATATTCCGTATCCGACCCGTTTTTTTGTTTGAAAAAACGGATCCGGATCCGGATAACGGAATTAAATCCCTACCCATACCAGCAAAAATTTCAGGGATCCGATCCGGATCCGGGTGTAGACCCGACCCGTTGACCGGCCTAGGGTCACCCATCCTAGTACTACTGTCGCCCAAGCACGCTTAACTTCGAAGTTCTGATGGGATCCGGTGCATTAGTGCTGGTATGATCGCACCCGCCATGTTCCTTTCGCTTTATTCTTTTAAACTGCCACGTCCTGTGAAGCAGTTTGGCTTTTCTGGACCCGAATTCATTCTAAGCGTCAATTCATGAATTTCCTCTCATCCTTTTATTTATTTACTTTTATATTTTTTTCTTGTTGCTTTGCACCTTTTTTTTCCCTCGTCGCACAACTCTCAATTATCCTGAAATTGATCCTTCACGCTTGCGCTTATACATTTGCGCCGACAACTTTGACCGACGATCCGGGCTTCGATCCAGCCGTACCGTTCCTGACTTGTCTCGCGCCTTCAGATCCGCCTTCATGCTTCGATAAGAAGCAAAATATAAAGCAATCGTTCCGACGGAGCTAAATTACTACAGCATAAAGAACGAAGGGGAAATTTGGATTTCGAAACAAAAAAGGGAGGGGTGCAACACGAGGACTTCCCAGGGGGTCACCCATCCTAGTACTACTCTCGCCCAAGCACGCTTAACTTCGGAGTTCTGATGGGATCCGGTGCATTAGTGCTGGTATGATCGCACCCACCATGTTCCTTTCGCTTTATTCTTTTAAACTGCCCCGTCCTGTGAAGCAGTGTGGCTTTTCTGGACCCGAATTCATTTTAAGCGTCAATTCAAGAATTTCCCCTCATCCTTTTATTTATTTACTTTTACATTTTTTTCTTGTTGATTTGCACCATTTTTTTTTCCCTCGTCGCGCAACTCTCAATTATCCTGAAATTGATCCTTCACGCTTGCGCTTATACATTTGCGCCGACAACTTTGACCGACGAACCGGGCTTCGATCCAGCCGTACCGTTCCTGACTTGTCTCGCGCCTTCAGATCCGCCTTCATGCTTCGATGAGAAGCAAAATATAAAGCAATCGTTCCGACGGAGCTAAATTACTACAGCATAAAGAACGAAGGGAAAATTTGGATTTCGAAACAAAAAAGGGAGGGGTGCAACACGAGGATTTCCCAGGGGGTCACCTAGGGGTGTCAACGGGCCGGGTCCGGGCCGGAATTCATTATTCCGGACCCGGACCCGGAGCCGACCCGTTTACCCGACGGGTCTTTTATTCGGTGTTCCGGATCCGGACCCGGCGAGTCTCGGATCCGGGTCGGGTCTACCCGAACAAATTTGCCGAAATTTATAATTTCTAACAAAAAAGAGAAAAAGATATATTTGTAAACAAATTTCTAGCTAATGCAAAGAAAAAACCAAATAAGAAAATAAATCAAATTGATTTTACTCAAATACATCATCCTAATCAAATTATATTGATAATATATATTTTTTATAAATTATTAAATCATTTATATCCGGATCCGGGTCTAATACGGGTCGGAATACTATATTCCGTATCCGACCCGTTTTTTTGTTTGAAAAAACGGATCCGGATCCGGATAACGGAATTAAATCCCTACCCATACCCGCAAAAATTTCAGGGATCCGATCCGGATCCGGGTGTAGACCCGACCCGTTGACCGGCCTAGGGTCACCCATCCTAGTACTACTGTCGCCCAAGCACGCTTAACTTCGAAGTTCTGATGGGATCCGGTGCATTAGTGCTGGTATGATCGCACCCGCCATGTTCCTTTCGCTTTATTCTTTTAAACTGCCCCGTCCTGTGAAGCAGTGTGGCTTTTCTGGACCCGAATTCATTTTAAGCGTCAATTCAAGAATTTCCCCTCATCCTTTTATTTATTTACTTTTACATTTTTTTCTTGTTGATTTGCACCATTTTTTTTTCCCTCGTCGCGCAACTCTCAATTATCCTGAAATTGATCCTTCACGCTTGCGCTTATACATTTGCGCCGACAACTTTGACCGACGAACCGGGCTTCGATCCAGCCGTACCGTTCCTGACTTGTCTCGCGCCTTCAGATCCGCCTTCATGCTTCGATGAGAAGCAAAATATAAAGCAATCGTTCCGACGGAGCTAAATTACTACAGCATAAAGAACGAAGGGAAAATTTGGATTTCGAAACAAAAAAGGGAGGGGTGCAACACGAGGATTTCCCAGGGGGTCACCTAGGGGTGTCAACGGGCCGGGTCCGGGCCGGAATTCATTATTCCGGACCCGGACCCGGAGCCGACCCGTTTACCCGACGGGTCTTTTATTCGGTGTTCCGGATCCGGACCCGGCGAGTCTCGGATCCGGGTCGGGTCTACCCGAACAAATTTGCCGAAATTTATAATTTCTAACAAAAAAGAGAAAAAGATATATTTGTAAACAAATTTCTAGCTAATGCAAAGAAAAAACCAAATAAGAAAATAAATCAAATTGATTTTACTCAAATACATCATCCTAATCAAATTATATTGATAATATATATTTTTTATAAATTATTAAATCATTTATATCCGGATCCGGTTCTAATACGGGTCGGAATACTATATTCCGTATCCGACCCGTTTTTTTGTTTGAAAAAACGGATCCGGATCCGGATAACGGAATTAAATCCCTACCCATACCCGCAAAAATTTCAGGGATCCGATCCGGATCCGGGTGTAGACCCGACCCGTTGACCGGCCTAGGGTCACCCATCCTAGTACTACTGTCGCCCAAGCACGCTTAACTTCGAAGTTCTGATGGGATCCGGTGCATTAGTGCTGGTATGATCGCACCCGCCATGTTCCTTTCGCTTTATTCTTTTAAACCGCCACGTCCTGTGAAGCAGTTTGGCTTTTCTGGACCCGAATTCATTCTAAGCGTCAATTCATGAATTTCCTCTCATCCTTTTATTTATTTACTTTTATATTTTTTTCTTGTTGCTTTGCACCTTTTTTTTCCCTCGTCGCACAACTCTCAATTATCCTGAAATTGATCCTTCACGCTTGCGCTTATGCATTTGCGCCGACAACATTGACCGACGATCCGGGCTTCGATTCAGCCGTACCGTTCCTGACTTGTCTCGCGCCTTCAGATCCGCCTTCATGCTTCGATGAGAAGCAAAATATAAAGCAATCGTTCCGACGGAGCTAAATTACTACAGCATAAAGAACGAAGGGAAAATTTGGATTTCGAAACAAAAAAGGGAGGGGTGCAACACGAGGATTTCCCAGGGGGTCACCTAGGGGTGTCAACGGGCCGGATCCGGGCCGGAATTCTTTATTCCGGACCCGGACCCGGATCCGACCCGTTTACCCGACGGGTCTTTTATTCGGTGTTCCGGATCCGGACCCGGCGAGTCTCGGATCCGGGTCGGGTCTACCCGAACAAATTTGCCAAAATTTATAATTTCTAACAAAAAAGAGAAAAAGATATATTTGTAAACTAATTTCTAGCTAAAGCAAAGAAAAAACCAAATAAGAAAATAAATCAAATTGATTTTACTCAAATACATCATCCTAATCAAATTATATTGATAATATATATTTTTTATAAATTATTAAATCATTTATATCCGGATCCGGGTCTAGTACGGGTCGGAATACTATATTCCGTATCCGACCCGTTTTTTTGTTTGAAAAAACGGATCCGGATCCGGATAACGGAATTAAATCCCTACCCATACCAGCAAAAATTTCAGGGATCCGATCCGGATCCGGGTGTAGACCCGACCCGTTGACCGGCCTAGGGTCACCCATCCTAGTACTACTGTCGCCCAAGCACGCTTAACTTCGAAGTTCTGATGGGATCCGGTGCATTAGTGCTGGTATGATCGCACCCGCCATGTTCCTTTCGCTTTATTCTTTTAAACTGCCACGTCCTGTGAAGCAGTTTGGCTTTTCTGGACCCGAATTCATTCTAAGCGTCAATTCATGAATTTCCTCTCATCCTTTTATTTATTTACTTTTATATTTTTTTCTTGTTGCTTTGCACCTTTTTTTTCCCTCGTCGCACAACTCTCAATTATCCTGAAATTGATCCTTCACGCTTGCGCTTATACATTTGCGCCGACAACTTTGACCGACGATCCGGGCTTCGATCCAGCCGTACCGTTCCTGACTTGTGTACTAGGATGGGTGACCCTAGGCCGGTCAACGGGTCGGGTCTACACCCGGATCCGGATCGGATCCCTGAAATTTTTGCGGGTATGGGTAGGGATTTAATTCCGTTATCCGGATCCGGATCCGTTTTTTCAAACAAAAAAACGGGTCGGATACGGAATATAGTATTCCGACCCGTATTAGAACCGGATCCGGATATAAATGATTTAATAATTTATAAAAAATATATATTATCAATATAATTTGATTAGGATGATGTATTTGAGTAAAATCAATTTGATTTATTTTCTTATTTGGTTTTTTCTTTGCATTAGCTAGAAATTTGTTTACAAATATATCTTTTTCTCTTTTTTGTTAGAAATTATAAATTTCGGCAAATTTGTTCGGGTAGACCCGACCCGGATCCGAGACTCGCCGGGTCCGGATCCGGAACACCGAATAAAAGACCCGTCGGGTAAACGGGTCGGCTCCGGGTCCGGGTCCGGAATAATGAATTCCGGCCCGGACCCGGCCCGTTGACACCCCTAGGTGACCCCCTGGGAAATCCTCGTGTTGCACCCCTCCCTTTTTTGTTTCGAAATCCAAATTTTCCCTTCGTTCTTTATGCTGTAGTAATTTAGCTCCGTCGGAACGATTGCTTTATATTTTGCTTCTCATCGAAGCATGAAGGCGGATCTGAAGGCGCGAGACAAGTCAGGAACGGTACGGCTGGATCGAAGCCCGGTTCGTCGGTCAAAGTTGTCGGCGCAAATGTATAAGCGCAAGCGTGAAGGATCAATTTCAGGATAATTGAGAGTTGCGCGACGAGGGAAAAAAAAATGGTGCAAATCAACAAGAAAAAAATGTAAAAGTAAATAAATAAAAGGATGAGGGGAAATTCTTGAATTGACGCTTAAAATGAATTCGGGTCCAGAAAAGCCACACTGCTTCACAGGACGGGGCAGTTTAAAAGAATAAAGCGAAAGGAACATGGCGGGTGCGATCATACCAGCACTAATGCACCGGATCCCATCAGAACTTCGAAGTTAAGCGTGCTTGGGCGACAGTAGTACTAGGATGGGTGACCCTAGACCGGTCAACGGGTCGGGTCTACACCCGGATCCGGATCGGATCCCTGAAATTTTTGCGGGTATGGGTAGGGATTTAATTCCGTTATCCGGATCCGGATCCGTTTTTTCAAACAAAAAAACGGGTCGGATACGGAATATAGTATTCCGACCCGTATTAGACCCGGATCCGGATATAAATGATTTAATAATTTATAAAAAATATATATTATCAATATAATTTGATTAGGATGATGTATTTGAGTAAAATCAATTTGATTTATTTTCTTATTTGGTTTTTTCTTTGCATTAGCTAGAAATTTGTTTACAAATATATCTTTTTCTCTTTTTTGTTAGAAATTATAAATTTCGGCAAATTTGTTCGGGTAGACCCGACCCGGATCCGAGACTCGCCGGGTCCGGATCCGGAACACCGAATAAAAGACCCGTCGGGTAAACGGGTCGGCTCCGGGTCCGGGTCCGGAATAATGAATTCCGGCCCGGACCCGGCCCGTTGACACCCCTAGGTGACCCCCTGGGAAATCCTCGTGTTGCACCCCTCCCTTTTTTGTTTCGAAATCCAAATTTTCCCTTCGTTCTTTATGCTGTAGTAATTTAGCTCCGTCGGAACGATTGCTTTATATTTTGCTTCTCATCGAAGCATGAAGGCGGATCTGAAGGCGCGAGACAAGTCAGGAACGGTACGGCTGGATCGAAGCCCGGTTCGTCGGTCAAAGTTGTCGGCGCAAATGTATAAGCGCAAGCGTGAAGGATCAATTTCAGGATAATTGAGAGTTGCGCGACGAGGGAAAAAAAAATGGTGCAAATCAACAAGAAAAAAATGTAAAAGTAAATAAATAAAAGGATGAGGGGAAATTCTTGAATTGACGCTTAAAATGAATTCGGGTCCAGAAAAGCCACACTGCTTCACAGGACGGGGCAGTTTAAAAGAATAAAGCGAAAGGAACATGGTGGGTGCGATCATACCAGCACTAATGCACCGGATCCCATCAGAACTCCGAAGTTAAGCGTGCTTGGGCGAGAGTAGTACTAGGATGGGTGACCCCCTGGGAAGTCCTCGTGTTGCACCCCTCCCTTTTTTGTTTCGAAATCCAAATTTCCCCTTCGTTCTTTATGCTGTAGTAATTTAGCTCCGTCGGAACGATTGCTTTATATTTTGCTTCTTATCGAAGCATGAAGGCGGATCTGAAGGCGCGAGACAAGTCAGGAACGGTACGGCTGGATCGAAGCCCGGATCGTCGGTCAAAGTTGTCGGCGCAAATGTATAAGCGCAAGCGTGAAGGATCAATTTCAGGATAATTGAGAGTTGTGCGACGAGGGAAAAAAAAGGTGCAAAGCAACAAGAAAAAAATATAAAAGTAAATAAATAAAAGGATGAGAGGAAATTCATGAATTGACGCTTAGAATGAATTCGGGTCCAGAAAAGCCAAACTGCTTCACAGGACGTGGCAGTTTAAAAGAATAAAGCGAAAGGAACATGGCGGGTGCGATCATACCAGCACTAATGCACCGGATCCCATCAGAACTTCGAAGTTAAGCGTGCTTGGGCGACAGTAGTACTAGGATGGGTGACCCTAGGCCGGTCAACGGGTCGGGTCTACACCCGGATCCGGATCGGATCCCTGAAATTTTTGCTGGTATGGGTAGGGATTTAATTCCGTTATCCGGATCCGGATCCGTTTTTTCAAACAAAAAAACGGGTCGGATACGGAATATAGTATTCCGACCCGTACTAGACCCGGATCCGGATATAAATGATTTAATAATTTATAAAAAATATATATTATCAATATAATTTGATTAGGATGATGTATTTGAGTAAAATCAATTTGATTTATTTTCTTATTTGGTTTTTTCTTTGCTTTAGCTAGAAATTAGTTTACAAATATATCTTTTTCTCTTTTTTGTTAGAAATTATAAATTTTGGCAAATTTGTTCGGGTAGACCCGACCCGGATCCGAGACTCGCCGGGTCCGGATCCGGAACACCGAATAAAAGACCCGTCGGGTAAACGGGTCGGATCCGGGTCCGGGTCCGGAATAAAGAATTCCGGCCCGGATCCGGCCCGTTGACACCCCTAGGTGACCCCCTGGGAAATCCTCGTGTTGCACCCCTCCCTTTTTTGTTTCGAAATCCAAATTTTCCCTTCGTTCTTTATGCTGTAGTAATTTAGCTCCGTCGGAACGATTGCTTTATATTTTGCTTCTCATCGAAGCATGAAGGCGGATCTGAAGGCGCGAGACAAGTCAGGAACGGTACGGCTGAATCGAAGCCCGGATCGTCGGTCAATGTTGTCGGCGCAAATGCATAAGCGCAAGCGTGAAGGATCAATTTCAGGATAATTGAGAGTTGTGCGACGAGGGAAAAAAAAGGTGCAAAGCAACAAGAAAAAAATATAAAAGTAAATAAATAAAAGGATGAGAGGAAATTCATGAATTGACGCTTAGAATGAATTCGGGTCCAGAAAAGCCAAACTGCTTCACAGGACGTGGCGGTTTAAAAGAATAAAGCGAAAGGAACATGGCGGGTGCGATCATACCAGCACTAATGCACCGGATCCCATCAGAACTTCGAAGTTAAGCGTGCTTGGGCGACAGTAGTACTAGGATGGGTGACCCTAGGCCGGTCAACGGGTCGGGTCTACACCCGGATCCGGATCGGATCCCTGAAATTTTTGCGGGTATGGGTAGGGATTTAATTCCGTTATCCGGATCCGGATCCGTTTTTTCAAACAAAAAAACGGGTCGGATACGGAATATAGTATTCCGACCCGTATTAGACCCGGATCCGGATATAAATGATTTAATAATTTATAAAAAATATATATTATCAATATAATTTGATTAGGATGATGTATTTGAGTAAAATCAATTTGATTTATTTTCTTATTTGGTTTTTTCTTTGCATTAGCTAGAAATTTGTTTACAAATATATCTTTTTCTCTTTTTTGTTAGAAATTATAAATTTCGGCAAATTTGTTCGGGTAGACCCGACCCGGATCCGAGACTCGCCGGGTCCGGATCCGGAACACCGAATAAAAGACCCGTCGGGTAAACGGGTCGGCTCCGGGTCCGGGTCCGGAATAATGAATTCCGGCCCGGACCCGGCCCGTTGACACCCCTAGGTGACCCCCTGGGAAATCCTCGTGTTGCACCCCTCCCTTTTTTGTTTCGAAATCCAAATTTTCCCTTCGTTCTTTATGCTGTAGTAATTTAGCTCCGTCGGAACGATTGCTTTATATTTTGCTTCTCATCGAAGCATGAAGGCGGATCTGAAGGCGCGAGACAAGTCAGGAACGGTACGGCTGGATCGAAGCCCGGTTCGTCGGTCAAAGTTGTCGGCGCAAATGTATAAGCGCAAGCGTGAAGGATCAATTTCAGGATAATTGAGAGTTGCGCGACGAGGGAAAAAAAAATGGTGCAAATCAACAAGAAAAAAATGTAAAAGTAAATAAATAAAAGGATGAGGGGAAATTCTTGAATTGACGCTTAAAATGAATTCGGGTCCAGAAAAGCCACACTGCTTCACAGGACGGGGCAGTTTAAAAGAATAAAGCGAAAGGAACATGGCGGGTGCGATCATACCAGCACTAATGCACCGGATCCCATCAGAACTTCGAAGTTAAGCGTGCTTGGGCGACAGTAGTACTAGGATGGGTGACCCTAGGCCGGTCAACGGGTCGGGTCTACACCCGGATCCGGATCGGATCCCTGAAATTTTTGCGGGTATGGGTAGGGATTTAATTCCGTTATCCGGATCCGGATCCGTTTTTTCAAACAAAAAAACGGGTCGGATACGGAATATAGTATTCCGACCCGTATTAGACCCGGATTCGGATATAAATGATTTAATAATTTATAAAAAATATATATTATCAATATAATTTGATTAGGATGATGTATTTGAGTAAAATCAATTTGATTTATTTTCTTATTTGGTTTTTTCTTTGCATTAGCTAGAAATTTGTTTACAAATATATCTTTTTCTCTTTTTTGTTAGAAATTATAAATTTCGGCAAATTTGTTCGGGTAGACCCGACCCGGATCCGAGACTCGCCGGGTCCGGATCCGGAACACCGAATAAAAGACCCGTCGGGTAAACGGGTCGGCTCCGGGTCCGGGTCCGGAATAATGAATTCCGGCCCGGACCCGGCCCGTTGACACCCCTAGGTGACCCCCTGGGAAATCCTCGTGTTGCACCCCTCCCTTTTTTGTTTCGAAATCCAAATTTTCCCTTCGTTCTTTATGCTGTAGTAATTTAGCTCCGTCGGAACGATTGCTTTATATTTTGCTTCTCATCGAAGCATGAAGGCGGATCTGAAGGCGCGAGACAAGTCAGGAACGGTACGGCTGGATCGAAGCCCGGATCGTCGGTCAAAGTTGTCGGCGCAAATGTATAAGCGCAAGCGTGAAGGATCAATTTCAGGATAATTGAGAGTTGCGCGACGAGGGAAAAAAAAATGGTGCAAATCAACAAGAAAAAAATGTAAAAGTAAATAAATAAAAGGATGAGGGGAAATTCTTGAATTGACGCTTAAAATGAATTCGGGTCCAGAAAAGCCACACTGCTTCACAGGACGGGGCAGTTTAAAAGAATAAAGCGAAAGGAACATGGCGGGTGCGATCATACCAGCACTAATGCACCGGATCCCATCAGAACTTCGAAGTTAAGCGTGCTTGGGCGACAGTAGTACTAGGATGGGTGACCCTAGGCCGGTCAACGGGTCGGGTCTACACCCGGATCCGGATCGGATCCCTGAAATTTTTGCGGGTATGGGTAGGGATTTAATTCCGTTATCCGGATCCGGATCCGTTTTTTCAAACAAAAAAACGGGTCGGATACGGAATATAGTATTCCGACCCGTATTAGACCCGGATCCGGATATAAATGATTTAATAATTTATAAAAAATATATATTATCAATATAATTTGATTAGGATGATGTATTTGAGTAAAATCAATTTGATTTATTTTCTTATTTGGTTTTTTCTTTGCATTAGCTAGAAATTTGTTTACAAATATATCTTTTTCTCTTTTTTGTTAGAAATTATAAATTTCGGCAAATTTGTTCGGGTAGACCCGACCCGGATCCGAGACTCGCCGGGTCCGGATCCGGAACACCGAATAAAAGACCCGTCGGGTAAACGTGTCGGCTCCGGGTCCGGGTCCGGAATAATGAATTCCGGCCCGGACCCGGCCCGTTGACACCCCTAGGTGACCCCCTGGGAAATCCTCGTGTTGCACCCCTCCCTTTTTTGTTTCGAAATCCAAATTTTCCCTTCGTTCTTTATGCTGTAGTAATTTAGCTCCGTCGGAACGATTGCTTTATATTTTGCTTCTCATCGAAGCATGAAGGCGGATCTGAAGGCGCGAGACAAGTCAGGAACGGTACGGCTGGATCGAAGCCCGGTTCGTCGGTCAAAGTTGTCGGCGCAAATGTATAAGCGCAAGCGTGAAGGATCAATTTCAGGATAATTGAGAGTTGCGCGACGAGGGAAAAAAAAATGGTGCAAATCAACAAGAAAAAAATGTAAAAGTAAATAAATAAAAGGATGAGGGGAAATTCTTGAATTGACGCTTAAAATGAATTCGGGTCCAGAAAAGCCACACTGCTTCACAGGACGGGGCAGTTTAAAAGAATAAAGCGAAAGGAACATGGTGGGTGCGATCATACCAGCACTAATGCACCGGATCCCATCAGAACTCCGAAGTTAAGCGTGCTTGGGCGAGAGTAGTACTAGGATGGGTGACCCCCTGGGAAGTCCTCGTGTTGCACCCCTCCCTTTTTTGTTTCGAAATCCAAATTTTCCCTTCGTTCTTTATGCTGTAGTAATTTAGCTCCGTCGGAACGATTGCTTTATATTTTGCTTCTTATCGAAGCATGAAGGCGGATCTGAAGGCGCGAGACAAGTCAGGAACGGTACGGCTGGATCGAAGCCCGGATCGTCGGTCAAAGTTGTCGGCGCAAATGTATAAGCGCAAGCGTGAAGGATCAATTTCAGGATAATTGAGAGTTGTGCGACGAGGGAAAAAAAAGGTGCAAAGCAACAAGAAAAAAATATAAAAGTAAATAAATAAAAGGATGAGAGGAAATTCATGAATTGACGCTTAGAATGAATTCGGGTCCAGAAAAGCCAAACTGCTTCACAGGACGTGGCAGTTTAAAAGAATAAAGCGAAAGGAACATGGCGGGTGCGATCATACCAGCACTAATGCACCGGATCCCATCAGAACTTCGAAGTTAAGCGTGCTTGGGCGACAGTAGTACTAGGATGGGTGACCCTAGGCCGGTCAACGGGTCGGGTCTACACCCGGATCCGGATCGGATCCCTGAAATTTTTGCTGGTATGGGTAGGGATTTAATTCCGTTATCCGGATCCGGATCCGTTTTTTCAAACAAAAAAACGGGTCGGATACGGAATATAGTATTCCGACCCGTACTAGACCCGGATCCGGATATAAATGATTTAATAATTTATAAAAAATATATATTATCAATATAATTTGATTAGAATGATGTATTTGAGTAAAATCAATTTGATTTATTTTCTTATTTGGTTTTTTCTTTGCTTTAGCTAGAAATTAGTTTACAAATATATCTTTTTCTCTTTTTTGTTAGAAATTATAAATTTTGGCAAATTTGTTCGGGTAGACCCGACCCGGATCCGAGACTCGCCGGGTCCGGATCCGGAACACCGAATAAAAGACCCGTCGGGTAAACGGGTCGGATCCGGGTCCGGGTCCGGAATAAAGAATTCCGGCCCGGATCCGGCCCGTTGACACCCCTAGGTGACCCCCTGGGAAATCCTCGTGTTGCACCCCTCCCTTTTTTGTTTCGAAATCCAAATTTTCCCTTCGTTCTTTATGCTGTAGTAATTTAGCTCCGTCGGAACGATTGCTTTATATTTTGCTTCTCATCGAAGCATGAAGGCGGATCTGAAGGCGCGAGACAAGTCAGGAACGGTACGGCTGAATCGAAGCCCGGATCGTCGGTCAATGTTGTCGGCGCAAATGCATAAGCGCAAGCGTGAAGGATCAATTTCAGGATAATTGAGAGTTGTGCGACGAGGGAAAAAAAAGGTGCAAAGCAACAAGAAAAAAATATAAAAGTAAATAAATAAAAGGATGAGAGGAAATTCATGAATTGACGCTTAGAATGAATTCGGGTCCAGAAAAGCCAAACTGCTTCACAGGACGTGGCGGTTTAAAAGAATAAAGCGAAAGGAACATGGCGGGTGCGATCATACCAGCACTAATGCACCGGATCCCATCAGAACTTCGAAGTTAAGCGTGCTTGGGCGACAGTAGTACTAGGATGGGTGACCCTAGGCCGGTCAACGGGTCGGGTCTACACCCGGATCCGGATCGGATCCCTGAAATTTTTGCGGGTATGGGTAGGGATTTAATTCCGTTATCCGGATCCGGATCCGTTTTTTCAAACAAAAAAACGGGTCGGATACGGAATATAGTATTCCGACCCGTATTAGACCCGGATCCGGATATAAATGATTTAATAATTTATAAAAAATATATATTATCAATATAATTTGATTAGGATGATGTATTTGAGTAAAATCAATTTGATTTATTTTCTTATTTGGTTTTTTCTTTGCATTAGCTAGAAATTAGTTTACAAATATATCTTTTTCTCTTTTTTGTTAGAAATTATAAATTTTGGCAAATTTGTTCGGGTAGACCCGACCCGGATCCGAGACTCGCCGGGTCCGGATCCGGAACACCGAATAAAAGACCCGTCGGGTAAACGGGTCGGCTCCGGGTCCGGGTCCGGAATAATGAATTCCGGCCCGGACCCGGCCCGTTGACACCCCTAGGTGACCCCCTGGGAAATCCTCGTGTTGCACCCCTCCCTTTTTTGTTTCGAAATCCAAATTTTCCCTTCGTTCTTTATGCTGTAGTAATTTAGCTCCGTCGGAACGATTGCTTTATATTTTGCTTCTCATCGAAGCATGAAGGCGGATCTGAAGGCGCGAGACAAGTCAGGAACGGTACGGCTGGATCGAAGCCCGGATCGTCGGTCAAAGTTGTCGGCGCAAATGTATAAGCGCAAGCGTGAAGGATCAATTTCAGGATAATTGAGAGTTGTGCGACGAGGGAAAAAAAAGGTGCAAAGCAACAAGAAAAAAATATAAAAGTAAATAAATAAAAGGATGAGAGGAAATTCATGAATTGACGCTTAGAATGAATTCGGGTCCAGAAAAGCCAAACTGCTTCACAGGACGTGGCAGTTTAAAAGAATAAAGCGAAAGGAACATGGCGGGTGCGATCATACCAGCACTAATGCACCGGATCCCATCAGAACTTCGAAGTTAAGCGTGCTTGGGCGACAGTAGTACTAGGATGGGTGACCCTAGGCCGGTCAACGGGTCGGGTCTACACCCGGATCCGGATCGGATCCCTGAAATTTTTGCGGGTATGGGTAGGGATTTAATTCCGTTATCCGGATCCGGATCCGTTTTTTCAAACAAAAAAACGGGTCGGATACGGAATATAGTATTCCGACCCGTATTAGACCCGGATTCGGATATAAATGATTTAATAATTTATAAAAAATATATATTATCAATATAATTTGATTAGGATGATGTATTTGAGTAAAATCAATTTGATTTATTTTCTTATTTGGTTTTTTCTTTGCATTAGCTAGAAATTTGTTTACAAATATATCTTTTTCTCTTTTTTGTTAGAAATTATAAATTTCGGCAAATTTGTTCGGGTAGACCCGACCCGGATCCGAGACTCGCCGGGTCCGGATCCGGAACACCGAATAAAAGACCCGTCGGGTAAACGGGTCGGCTCCGGGTCCGGGTCCGGAATAATGAATTCCGGCCCGGACCCGGCCCGTTGACACCCCTAGGTGACCCCCTGGGAAATCCTCGTGTTGCACCCCTCCCTTTTTTGTTTCGAAATCCAAATTTTCCCTTCGTTCTTTATGCTGTAGTAATTTAGCTCCGTCGGAACGATTGCTTTATATTTTGCTTCTCATCGAAGCATGAAGGCGGATCTGAAGGCGCGAGACAAGTCAGGAACGGTACGGCTGGATCGAAGCCCGGATCGTCGGTCAAAGTTGTCGGCGCAAATGTATAAGCGCAAGCGTGAAGGATCAATTTCAGGATAATTGAGAGTTGCGCGACGAGGGAAAAAAAAATGGTGCAAATCAACAAGAAAAAAATGTAAAAGTAAATAAATAAAAGGATGAGGGGAAATTCTTGAATTGACGCTTAAAATGAATTCGGGTCCAGAAAAGCCACACTGCTTCACAGGACGGGGCAGTTTAAAAGAATAAAGCGAAAGGAACATGGCGGGTGCGATCATACCAGCACTAATGCACCGGATCCCATCAGAACTCCGAAGTTAAGCGTGCTTGGGCGAGAGTAGTACTAGGATGGGTGACCCCCTGGGAAGTCCTCGTGTTGCACCCCTCCCTTTTTTGTTTCGAAATCCAAATTTCCCCTTCGTTCTTTATGCTGTAGTAATTTAGCTCCGTCGGAACGATTGCTTGATATTTTGCTTCTCATCGAAGCATGAAGGCGGATCTGAAGGCGCGAGACAAGTCAGGAACGGTACGGCTGGATCGAAGCCCGGATCGTCGGTCAAAGTTGTCGGCGCAAATGTATAAGCGCAAGCGTGAAGGATCAATTTCAGGATAATTGAGAGTTGTGCGACGAGGGAAAAAAAAGGTGCAAAGCAACAAGAAAAAAATATAAAAGTAAATAAATAAAAGGATGAGAGGAAATTCATGAATTGACGCTTAGAATGAATTCGGGTCCAGAAAAGCCAAACTGCTTCACAGGACGTGGCAGTTTAAAAGAATAAAGCGAAAGGAACATGGCGGGTGCGATCATACCAGCACTAATGCACCGGATCCCATCAGAACTCCGAAGTTAAGCGTGCTTGGGCGACAGTAGTACTAGGATGGGTGACCCTAGGCCTGTCAACGGGTCGGGTCTAGACCCGGATCCGGATCGGATCGCTGAAATTTTTTCGGGTATGGGTAGGGATTTAATTCCGTTATCCGGATCCGGATCCGTTTTTTCAAACAAAAAAACGGGTCGGATACGGAATATAGTATTCCGACCCGTATTAGAACCGGATCCGGATATAAATGATTTAATAATTTATAAAAAATATATATTATCAATATAATTTGATTAGGATGATGTATTTGAGTAAAATCAATTTGATTTATTTTCTTATTTGGTTTTTTCTTTGCATTAGCTAGAAATTTGTTTACAAATATATCTTTTTCTCTTTTTTGTTAGAAATTATAAATTTCGGCAAATTTGTTCGGGTAGACCCGACCCGGATCCGAGACTCGCCGGGTCCGGATCCGGAACACCGAATAAAAGACCCGTCGGGTAAACGGGTCGGCTCCGGGTCCGGGTCCGGAATAATGAATTCCGGCCCGGACCCGGCCCGTTGACACCCCTAGGTGACCCCCTGGGAAATCCTCGTGTTGCACCCCTCCCTTTTTTGTTTCGAAATCCAAATTTTCCCTTCGTTCTTTATGCTGTAGTAATTTAGCTCCGTCGGAACGATTGCTTTATATTTTGCTTCTCATCGAAGCATGAAGGCGGATCTGAAGGCGCGAGACAAGTCAGGAACGGTACGGCTGGATCGAAGCCCGGTTCGTCGGTCAAAGTTGTCGGCGCAAATGTATAAGCGCAAGCGTGAAGGATCAATTTCAGGATAATTGAGAGTTGCGCGACGAGGGAAAAAAAAATGGTGCAAATCAACAAGAAAAAAATGTAAAAGTAAATAAATAAAAGGATGAGGGGAAATTCTTGAATTGACGCTTAAAATGAATTCGGGTCCAGAAAAGCCACACTGCTTCACAGGACGGGGCAGTTTAAAAGAATAAAGCGAAAGGAACATGGTGGGTGCGATCATACCAGCACTAATGCACCGGATCCCATCAGAACTCCGAAGTTAAGCGTGCTTGGGCGAGAGTAGTACTAGGATGGGTGACCCCCTGGGAAGTCCTCGTGTTGCACCCCTCCCTTTTTTGTTTCGAAATCCAAATTTCCCCTTCGTTCTTTATGCTGTAGTAATTTAGCTCCGTCGGAACGATTGCTTTATATTTTGCTTCTTATCGAAGCATGAAGGCGGATCTGAAGGCGCGAGACAAGTCAGGAACGGTACGGCTGGATCGAAGCCCGGATCGTCGGTCAAAGTTGTCGGCGCAAATGTATAAGCGCAAGCGTGAAGGATCAATTTCAGGATAATTGAGAGTTGTGCGACGAGGGAAAAAAAAGGTGCAAAGCAACAAGAAAAAAATATAAAAGTAAATAAATAAAAGGATGAGAGGAAATTCATGAATTGACGCTTAGAATGAATTCGGGTCCAGAAAAGCCAAACTGCTTCACAGGACGTGGCAGTTTAAAAGAATAAAGCGAAAGGAACATGGCGGGTGCGATCATACCAGCACTAATGCACCGGATCCCATCAGAACTTCGAAGTTAAGCGTGCTTGGGCGACAGTAGTACTAGGATGGGTGACCCTAGGCCGGTCAACGGGTCGGGTCTACACCCGGATCCGGATCGGATCCCTGAAATTTTTGCTGGTATGGGTAGGGATTTAATTCCGTTATCCGGATCCGGATCCGTTTTTTCAAACAAAAAAACGGGTCGGATACGGAATATAGTATTCCGACCCGTACTAGACCCGGATCCGGATATAAATGATTTAATAATTTATAAAAAATATATATTATCAATATAATTTGATTAGGATGATGTATTTGAGTAAAATCAATTTGATTTATTTTCTTATTTGGTTTTTTCTTTGCTTTAGCTAGAAATTAGTTTACAAATATATCTTTTTCTCTTTTTTGTTAGAAATTATAAATTTTGGCAAATTTGTTCGGGTAGACCCGACCCGGATCCGAGACTCGCCGGGTCCGGATCCGGAACACCGAATAAAAGACCCGTCGGGTAAACGGGTCGGATCCGGGTCCGGGTCCGGAATAAAGAATTCCGGCCCGGATCCGGCCCGTTGACACCCCTAGGTGACCCCCTGGGAAATCCTCGTGTTGCACCCCTCCCTTTTTTGTTTCGAAATCCAAATTTTCCCTTCGTTCTTTATGCTGTAGTAATTTAGCTCCGTCGGAACGATTGCTTTATATTTTGCTTCTCATCGAAGCATGAAGGCGGATCTGAAGGCGCGAGACAAGTCAGGAACGGTACGGCTGAATCGAAGCCCGGATCGTCGGTCAATGTTGTCGGCGCAAATGCATAAGCGCAAGCGTGAAGGATCAATTTCAGGATAATTGAGAGTTGTGCGACGAGGGAAAAAAAAGGTGCAAAGCAACAAGAAAAAAATATAAAAGTAAATAAATAAAAGGATGAGAGGAAATTCATGAATTGACGCTTAGAATGAATTCGGGTCCAGAAAAGCCAAACTGCTTCACAGGACGTGGCGGTTTAAAAGAATAAAGCGAAAGGAACATGGCGGGTGCGATCATACCAGCACTAATGCACCGGATCCCATCAGAACTTCGAAGTTAAGCGTGCTTGGGCGACAGTAGTACTAGGATGGGTGACCCTAGGCCGGTCAACGGGTCGGGTCTACACCCGGATCCGGATCGGATCCCTGAAATTTTTGCGGGTATGGGTAGGGATTTAATTCCGTTATCCGGATCCGGATCCGTTTTTTCAAACAAAAAAACGGGTCGGATACGGAATATAGTATTCCGACCCGTATTAGAACCGGATCCGGATATAAATGATTTAATAATTTATAAAAAATATATATTATCAATATAATTTGATTAGGATGATGTATTTGAGTAAAATCAATTTGATTTATTTTCTTATTTGGTTTTTTCTTTGCATTAGCTAGAAATTTGTTTACAAATATATCTTTTTCTCTTTTTTGTTAGAAATTATAAATTTCGGCAAATTTGTTCGGGTAGACCCGACCCGGATCCGAGACTCGCCGGGTCCGGATCCGGAACACCGAATAAAAGACCCGTCGGGTAAACGGGTCGGCTCCGGGTCCGGGTCCGGAATAATGAATTCCGGCCCGGACCCGGCCCGTTGACACCCCTAGGTGACCCCCTGGGAAATCCTCGTGTTGCACCCCTCCCTTTTTTGTTTCGAAATCCAAATTTTCCCTTCGTTCTTTATGCTGTAGTAATTTAGCTCCGTCGGAACGATTGCTTTATATTTTGCTTCTCATCGAAGCATGAAGGCGGATCTGAAGGCGCGAGACAAGTCAGGAACGGTACGGCTGGATCGAAGCCCGGTTCGTCGGTCAAAGTTGTCGGCGCAAATGTATAAGCGCAAGCGTGAAGGATCAATTTCAGGATAATTGAGAGTTGCGCGACGAGGGAAAAAAAAATGGTGCAAATCAACAAGAAAAAAATGTAAAAGTAAATAAATAAAAGGATGAGGGGAAATTCTTGAATTGACGCTTAAAATGAATTCGGGTCCAGAAAAGCCACACTGCTTCACAGGACGGGGCAGTTTAAAAGAATAAAGCGAAAGGAACATGGCGGGTGCGATCATACCAGCACTAATGCACCGGATCCCATCAGAACTTCGAAGTTAAGCGTGCTTGGGCGACAGTAGTACTAGGATGGGTGACCCTAGGCCGGTCAACGGGTCGGGTCTACACCCGGATCCGGATCGGATCCCTGAAATTTTTGCGGGTATGGGTAGGGATTTAATTCCGTTATCCGGATCCGGATCCGTTTTTTCAAACAAAAAAACGGGTCGGATACGGAATATAGTATTCCGACCCGTATTAGACCCGGATCCGGATATAAATGATTTAATAATTTATAAAAAATATATATTATCAATATAATTTGATTAGGATGATGTATTTGAGTAAAATCAATTTGATTTATTTTCTTATTTGGTTTTTTCTTTGCATTAGCTAGAAATTTGTTTACAAATATATCTTTTTCTCTTTTTTGTTAGAAATTATAAATTTCGGCAAATTTGTTCGGGTAGACCCGACCCGGATCCGAGACTCGCCGGGTCCGGATCCGGAACACCGAATAAAAGACCCGTCGGGTAAACGGGTCGGCTCCGGGTCCGGGTCCGGAATAATGAATTCCGGCCCGGACCCGGCCCGTTGACACCCCTAGGTGACCCCCTGGGAAATCCTCGTGTTGCACCCCTCCCTTTTTTGTTTCGAAATCCAAATTTTCCCTTCGTTCTTTATGCTGTAGTAATTTAGCTCCGTCGGAACGATTGCTTTATATTTTGCTTCTCATCGAAGCATGAAGGCGGATCTGAAGGCGCGAGACAAGTCAGGAACGGTACGGCTGGATCGAAGCCCGGTTCGTCGGTCAAAGTTGTCGGCGCAAATGTATAAGCGCAAGCGTGAAGGATCAATTTCAGGATAATTGAGAGTTGCGCGACGAGGGAAAAAAAAATGGTGCAAATCAACAAGAAAAAAATGTAAAAGTAAATAAATAAAAGGATGAGGGGAAATTCTTGAATTGACGCTTAAAATGAATTCGGGTCCAGAAAAGCCACACTGCTTCACAGGACGGGGCAGTTTAAAAGAATAAAGCGAAAGGAACATGGTGGGTGCGATCATACCAGCACTAATGCACCGGATCCCATCAGAACTCCGAAGTTAAGCGTGCTTGGGCGAGAGTAGTACTAGGATGGGTGACCCCCTGGGAAGTCCTCGTGTTGCACCCCTCCCTTTTTTGTTTCGAAATCCAAATTTCCCCTTCGTTCTTTATGCTGTAGTAATTTAGCTCCGTCGGAACGATTGCTTTATATTTTGCTTCTTATCGAAGCATGAAGGCGGATCTGAAGGCGCGAGACAAGTCAGGAACGGTACGGCTGGATCGAAGCCCGGATCGTCGGTCAAAGTTGTCGGCGCAAATGTATAAGCGCAAGCGTGAAGGATCAATTTCAGGATAATTGAGAGTTGTGCGACGAGGGAAAAAAAAGGTGCAAAGCAACAAGAAAAAAATATAAAAGTAAATAAATAAAAGGATGAGAGGAAATTCATGAATTGACGCTTAGAATGAATTCGGGTCCAGAAAAGCCAAACTGCTTCACAGGACGTGGCAGTTTAAAAGAATAAAGCGAAAGGAACATGGCGGGTGCGATCATACCAGCACTAATGCACCGGATCCCATCAGAACTTCGAAGTTAAGCGTGCTTGGGCGACAGTAGTACTAGGATGGGTGACCCTAGGCCGGTCAACGGGTCGGGTCTACACCCGGATCCGGATCGGATCCCTGAAATTTTTGCTGGTATGGGTAGGGATTTAATTCCGTTATCCGGATCCGGATCCGTTTTTTCAAACAAAAAAACGGGTCGGATACGGAATATAGTATTCCGACCCGTACTAGACCCGGATCCGGATATAAATGATTTAATAATTTATAAAAAATATATATTATCAATATAATTTGATTAGGATGATGTATTTGAGTAAAATCAATTTGATTTATTTTCTTATTTGGTTTTTTCTTTGCTTTAGCTAGAAATTAGTTTACAAATATATCTTTTTCTCTTTTTTGTTAGAAATTATAAATTTTGGCAAATTTGTTCGGGTAGACCCGACCCGGATCCGAGACTCGCCGGGTCCGGATCCGGAACACCGAATAAAAGACCCGTCGGGTAAACGGGTCGGATCCGGGTCCGGGTCCGGAATAAAGAATTCCGGCCCGGATCCGGCCCGTTGACACCCCTAGGTGACCCCCTGGGAAATCCTCGTGTTGCACCCCTCCCTTTTTTGTTTCGAAATCCAAATTTTCCCTTCGTTCTTTATGCTGTAGTAATTTAGCTCCGTCGGAACGATTGCTTTATATTTTGCTTCTCATCGAAGCATGAAGGCGGATCTGAAGGCGCGAGACAAGTCAGGAACGGTACGGCTGAATCGAAGCCCGGATCGTCGGTCAATGTTGTCGGCGCAAATGCATAAGCGCAAGCGTGAAGGATCAATTTCAGGATAATTGAGAGTTGTGCGACGAGGGAAAAAAAAGGTGCAAAGCAACAAGAAAAAAATATAAAAGTAAATAAATAAAAGGATGAGAGGAAATTCATGAATTGACGCTTAGAATGAATTCGGGTCCAGAAAAGCCAAACTGCTTCACAGGACGTGGCGGTTTAAAAGAATAAAGCGAAAGGAACATGGCGGGTGCGATCATACCAGCACTAATGCACCGGATCCCATCAGAACTTCGAAGTTAAGCGTGCTTGGGCGACAGTAGTACTAGGATGGGTGACCCTAGGCCGGTCAACGGGTCGGGTCTACACCCGGATCCGGATCGGATCCCTGAAATTTTTGCGGGTATGGGTAGGGATTTAATTCCGTTATCCGGATCCGGATCCGTTTTTTCAAACAAAAAAACGGGTCGGATACGGAATATAGTATTCCGACCCGTATTAGAACCGGATCCGGATATAAATGATTTAATAATTTATAAAAAATATATATTATCAATATAATTTGATTAGGATGATGTATTTGAGTAAAATCAATTTGATTTATTTTCTTATTTGGTTTTTTCTTTGCATTAGCTAGAAATTTGTTTACAAATATATCTTTTTCTCTTTTTTGTTAGAAATTATAAATTTCGGCAAATTTGTTCGGGTAGACCCGACCCGGATCCGAGACTCGCCGGGTCCGGATCCGGAACACCGAATAAAAGACCCGTCGGGTAAACGGGTCGGCTCCGGGTCCGGGTCCGGAATAATGAATTCCGGCCCGGACCCGGCCCGTTGACACCCCTAGGTGACCCCCTGGGAAATCCTCGTGTTGCACCCCTCCCTTTTTTGTTTCGAAATCCAAATTTTCCCTTCGTTCTTTATGCTGTAGTAATTTAGCTCCGTCGGAACGATTGCTTTATATTTTGCTTCTCATCGAAGCATGAAGGCGGATCTGAAGGCGCGAGACAAGTCAGGAACGGTACGGCTGGATCGAAGCCCGGTTCGTCGGTCAAAGTTGTCGGCGCAAATGTATAAGCGCAAGCGTGAAGGATCAATTTCAGGATAATTGAGAGTTGCGCGACGAGGGAAAAAAAAATGGTGCAAATCAACAAGAAAAAAATGTAAAAGTAAATAAATAAAAGGATGAGGGGAAATTCTTGAATTGACGCTTAAAATGAATTCGGGTCCAGAAAAGCCACACTGCTTCACAGGACGGGGCAGTTTAAAAGAATAAAGCGAAAGGAACATGGTGGGTGCGATCATACCAGCACTAATGCACCGGATCCCATCAGAACTCCGAAGTTAAGCGTGCTTGGGCGAGAGTAGTACTAGGATGGGTGACCCCCTGGGAAGTCCTCGTGTTGCACCCCTCCCTTTTTTGTTTCGAAATCCAAATTTCCCCTTCGTTCTTTATGCTGTAGTAATTTAGCTCCGTCGGAACGATTGCTTTATATTTTGCTTCTTATCGAAGCATGAAGGCGGATCTGAAGGCGCGAGACAAGTCAGGAACGGTACGGCTGGATCGAAGCCCGGATCGTCGGTCAAAGTTGTCGGCGCAAATGTATAAGCGCAAGCGTGAAGGATCAATTTCAGGATAATTGAGAGTTGTGCGACGAGGGAAAAAAAAGGTGCAAAGCAACAAGAAAAAAATATAAAAGTAAATAAATAAAAGGATGAGAGGAAATTCATGAATTGACGCTTAGAATGAATTCGGGTCCAGAAAAGCCAAACTGCTTCACAGGACGTGGCAGTTTAAAAGAATAAAGCGAAAGGAACATGGCGGGTGCGATCATACCAGCACTAATGCACCGGATCCCATCAGAACTTCGAAGTTAAGCGTGCTTGGGCGACAGTAGTACTAGGATGGGTGACCCTAGGCCGGTCAACGGGTCGGGTCTACACCCGGATCCGGATCGGATCCCTGAAATTTTTGCTGGTATGGGTAGGGATTTAATTCCGTTATCCGGATCCGGATCCGTTTTTTCAAACAAAAAAACGGGTCGGATACGGAATATAGTATTCCGACCCGTACTAGACCCGGATCCGGATATAAATGATTTAATAATTTATAAAAAATATATATTATCAATATAATTTGATTAGGATGATGTATTTGAGTAAAATCAATTTGATTTATTTTCTTATTTGGTTTTTTCTTTGCATTAGCTAGAAATTTGTTTACAAATATATCTTTTTCTCTTTTTTGTTAGAAATTATAAATTTCGGCAAATTTGTTCGGGTAGACCCGACCCGGATCCGAGACTCGCCGGGTCCGGATCCGGAACACCGAATAAAAGACCCGTCGGGTAAACGGGTCGGCTCCGGGTCCGGGTCCGGAATAATGAATTCCGGCCCGGACCCGGCCCGTTGACACCCCTAGGTGACCCCCTGGGAAATCCTCGTGTTGCACCCCTCCCTTTTTTGTTTCGAAATCCAAATTTTCCCTTCGTTCTTTATGCTGTAGTAATTTAGCTCCGTCGGAACGATTGCTTTATATTTTGCTTCTCATCGAAGCATGAAGGCGGATCTGAAGGCGCGAGACAAGTCAGGAACGGTACGGCTGGATCGAAGCCCGGTTCGTCGGTCAAAGTTGTCGGCGCAAATGTATAAGCGCAAGCGTGAAGGATCAATTTCAGGATAATTGAGAGTTGCGCGACGAGGGAAAAAAAAATGGTGCAAATCAACAAGAAAAAAATGTAAAAGTAAATAAATAAAAGGATGAGGGGAAATTCTTGAATTGACGCTTAAAATGAATTCGGGTCCAGAAAAGCCACACTGCTTCACAGGACGGGGCAGTTTAAAAGAATAAAGCGAAAGGAACATGGTGGGTGCGATCATACCAGCACTAATGCACCGGATCCCATCAGAACTCCGAAGTTAAGCGTGCTTGGGCGAGAGTAGTACTAGGATGGGTGACCCCCTGGGAAGTCCTCGTGTTGCACCCCTCCCTTTTTTGTTTCGAAATCCAAATTTCCCCTTCGTTCTTTATGCTGTAGTAATTTAGCTCCGTCGGAACGATTGCTTTATATTTTGCTTCTTATCGAAGCATGAAGGCGGATCTGAAGGCGCGAGACAAGTCAGGAACGGTACGGCTGGATCGAAGCCCGGATCGTCGGTCAAAGTTGTCGGCGCAAATGTATAAGCGCAAGCGTGAAGGATCAATTTCAGGATAATTGAGAGTTGTGCGACGAGGGAAAAAAAAGGTGCAAAGCAACAAGAAAAAAATATAAAAGTAAATAAATAAAAGGATGAGAGGAAATTCATGAATTGACGCTTAGAATGAATTCGGGTCCAGAAAAGCCAAACTGCTTCACAGGACGTGGCAGTTTAAAAGAATAAAGCGAAAGGAACATGGCGGGTGCGATCATACCAGCACTAATGCACCGGATCCCATCAGAACTTCGAAGTTAAGCGTGCTTGGGCGACAGTAGTACTAGGATGGGTGACCCTAGGCCGGTCAACGGGTCGGGTCTACACCCGGATCCGGATCGGATCCCTGAAATTTTTGCTGGTATGGGTAGGGATTTAATTCCGTTATCCGGATCCGGATCCGTTTTTTCAAACAAAAAAACGGGTCGGATACGGAATATAGTATTCCGACCCGTACTAGACCCGGATCCGGATATAAATGATTTAATAATTTATAAAAAATATATATTATCAATATAATTTGATTAGGATGATGTATTTGAGTAAAATCAATTTGATTTATTTTCTTATTTGGTTTTTTCTTTGCTTTAGCTAGAAATTAGTTTACAAATATATCTTTTTCTCTTTTTTGTTAGAAATTATAAATTTTGGCAAATTTGTTCGGGTAGACCCGACCCGGATCCGAGACTCGCCGGGTCCGGATCCGGAACACCGAATAAAAGACCCGTCGGGTAAACGGGTCGGATCCGGGTCCGGGTCCGGAATAAAGAATTCCGGCCCGGATCCGGCCCGTTGACACCCCTAGGTGACCCCCTGGGAAATCCTCGTGTTGCACCCCTCCCTTTTTTGTTTCGAAATCCAAATTTTCCCTTCGTTCTTTATGCTGTAGTAATTTAGCTCCGTCGGAACGATTGCTTTATATTTTGCTTCTCATCGAAGCATGAAGGCGGATCTGAAGGCGCGAGACAAGTCAGGAACGGTACGGCTGAATCGAAGCCCGGATCGTCGGTCAATGTTGTCGGCGCAAATGCATAAGCGCAAGCGTGAAGGATCAATTTCAGGATAATTGAGAGTTGTGCGACGAGGGAAAAAAAAGGTGCAAAGCAACAAGAAAAAAATATAAAAGTAAATAAATAAAAGGATGAGAGGAAATTCATGAATTGACGCTTAGAATGAATTCGGGTCCAGAAAAGCCAAACTGCTTCACAGGACGTGGCGGTTTAAAAGAATAAAGCGAAAGGAACATGGCGGGTGCGATCATACCAGCACTAATGCACCGGATCCCATCAGAACTTCGAAGTTAAGCGTGCTTGGGCGACAGTAGTACTAGGATGGGTGACCCTAGGCCGGTCAACGGGTCGGGTCTACACCCGGATCCGGATCGGATCCCTGAAATTTTTGCGGGTATGGGTAGGGATTTAATTCCGTTATCCGGATCCGGATCCGTTTTTTCAAACAAAAAAACGGGTCGGATACGGAATATAGTATTCCGACCCGTATTAGAACCGGATCCGGATATAAATGATTTAATAATTTATAAAAAATATATATTATCAATATAATTTGATTAGGATGATGTATTTGAGTAAAATCAATTTGATTTATTTTCTTATTTGGTTTTTTCTTTGCATTAGCTAGAAATTTGTTTACAAATATATCTTTTTCTCTTTTTTGTTAGAAATTATAAATTTCGGCAAATTTGTTCGGGTAGACCCGACCCGGATCCGAGACTCGCCGGGTCCGGATCCGGAACACCGAATAAAAGACCCGTCGGGTAAACGGGTCGGCTCCGGGTCCGGGTCCGGAATAATGAATTCCGGCCCGGACCCGGCCCGTTGACACCCCTAGGTGACCCCCTGGGAAATCCTCGTGTTGCACCCCTCCCTTTTTTGTTTCGAAATCCAAATTTTCCCTTCGTTCTTTATGCTGTAGTAATTTAGCTCCGTCGGAACGATTGCTTTATATTTTGCTTCTCATCGAAGCATGAAGGCGGATCTGAAGGCGCGAGACAAGTCAGGAACGGTACGGCTGGATCGAAGCCCGGTTCGTCGGTCAAAGTTGTCGGCGCAAATGTATAAGCGCAAGCGTGAAGGATCAATTTCAGGATAATTGAGAGTTGCGCGACGAGGGAAAAAAAAATGGTGCAAATCAACAAGAAAAAAATGTAAAAGTAAATAAATAAAAGGATGAGGGGAAATTCTTGAATTGACGCTTAAAATGAATTCGGGTCCAGAAAAGCCACACTGCTTCACAGGACGGGGCAGTTTAAAAGAATAAAGCGAAAGGAACATGGCGGGTGCGATCATACCAGCACTAATGCACCGGATCCCATCAGAACTTCGAAGTTAAGCGTGCTTGGGCGACAGTAGTACTAGGATGGGTGACCCTAGGCCGGTCAACGGGTCGGGTCTACACCCGGATCCGGATCGGATCCCTGAAATTTTTGCGGGTATGGGTAGGGATTTAATTCCGTTATCCGGATCCGGATCCGTTTTTTCAAACAAAAAAACGGGTCGGATACGGAATATAGTATTCCGACCCGTATTAGACCCGGATCCGGATATAAATGATTTAATAATTTATAAAAAATATATATTATCAATATAATTTGATTAGGATGATGTATTTGAGTAAAATCAATTTGATTTATTTTCTTATTTGGTTTTTTCTTTGCATTAGCTAGAAATTTGTTTACAAATATATCTTTTTCTCTTTTTTGTTAGAAATTATAAATTTCGGCAAATTTGTTCGGGTAGACCCGACCCGGATCCGAGACTCGCCGGGTCCGGATCCGGAACACCGAATAAAAGACCCGTCGGGTAAACGGGTCGGCTCCGGGTCCGGGTCCGGAATAATGAATTCCGGCCCGGACCCGGCCCGTTGACACCCCTAGGTGACCCCCTGGGAAATCCTCGTGTTGCACCCCTCCCTTTTTTGTTTCGAAATCCAAATTTTCCCTTCGTTCTTTATGCTGTAGTAATTTAGCTCCGTCGGAACGATTGCTTTATATTTTGCTTCTCATCGAAGCATGAAGGCGGATCTGAAGGCGCGAGACAAGTCAGGAACGGTACGGCTGGATCGAAGCCCGGTTCGTCGGTCAAAGTTGTCGGCGCAAATGTATAAGCGCAAGCGTGAAGGATCAATTTCAGGATAATTGAGAGTTGCGCGACGAGGGAAAAAAAAATGGTGCAAATCAACAAGAAAAAAATGTAAAAGTAAATAAATAAAAGGATGAGGGGAAATTCTTGAATTGACGCTTAAAATGAATTCGGGTCCAGAAAAGCCACACTGCTTCACAGGACGGGGCAGTTTAAAAGAATAAAGCGAAAGGAACATGGTGGGTGCGATCATACCAGCACTAATGCACCGGATCCCATCAGAACTCCGAAGTTAAGCGTGCTTGGGCGAGAGTAGTACTAGGATGGGTGACCCCCTGGGAAGTCCTCGTGTTGCACCCCTCCCTTTTTTGTTTCGAAATCCAAATTTCCCCTTCGTTCTTTATGCTGTAGTAATTTAGCTCCGTCGGAACGATTGCTTTATATTTTGCTTCTTATCGAAGCATGAAGGCGGATCTGAAGGCGCGAGACAAGTCAGGAACGGTACGGCTGGATCGAAGCCCGGATCGTCGGTCAAAGTTGTCGGCGCAAATGTATAAGCGCAAGCGTGAAGGATCAATTTCAGGATAATTGAGAGTTGTGCGACGAGGGAAAAAAAAGGTGCAAAGCAACAAGAAAAAAATATAAAAGTAAATAAATAAAAGGATGAGAGGAAATTCATGAATTGACGCTTAGAATGAATTCGGGTCCAGAAAAGCCAAACTGCTTCACAGGACGTGGCAGTTTAAAAGAATAAAGCGAAAGGAACATGGCGGGTGCGATCATACCAGCACTAATGCACCGGATCCCATCAGAACTTCGAAGTTAAGCGTGCTTGGGCGACAGTAGTACTAGGATGGGTGACCCTAGGCCGGTCAACGGGTCGGGTCTACACCCGGATCCGGATCGGATCCCTGAAATTTTTGCTGGTATGGGTAGGGATTTAATTCCGTTATCCGGATCCGGATCCGTTTTTTCAAACAAAAAAACGGGTCGGATACGGAATATAGTATTCCGACCCGTACTAGACCCGGATCCGGATATAAATGATTTAATAATTTATAAAAAATATATATTATCAATATAATTTGATTAGGATGATGTATTTGAGTAAAATCAATTTGATTTATTTTCTTATTTGGTTTTTTCTTTGCTTTAGCTAGAAATTAGTTTACAAATATATCTTTTTCTCTTTTTTGTTAGAAATTATAAATTTTGGCAAATTTGTTCGGGTAGACCCGACCCGGATCCGAGACTCGCCGGGTCCGGATCCGGAACACCGAATAAAAGACCCGTCGGGTAAACGGGTCGGATCCGGGTCCGGGTCCGGAATAAAGAATTCCGGCCCGGATCCGGCCCGTTGACACCCCTAGGTGACCCCCTGGGAAATCCTCGTGTTGCACCCCTCCCTTTTTTGTTTCGAAATCCAAATTTTCCCTTCGTTCTTTATGCTGTAGTAATTTAGCTCCGTCGGAACGATTGCTTGTGCTTGGGCGACAGTAGTACTAGGATGGGTGACCCTAGGCCGGTCAACGGGTCGGGTCTACACCCGGATCCGGATCGGATCCCTGAAATTTTTGCGGGTATGGGTAGGGATTTAATTCCGTTATCCGGATCCGGATCCGTTTTTTCAAACAAAAAAACGGGTCGGATACGGAATATAGTATTCCGACCCGTATTAGAACCGGATCCGGATATAAATGATTTAATAATTTATAAAAAATATATATTATCAATATAATTTGATTAGGATGATGTATTTGAGTAAAATCAATTTGATTTATTTTCTTATTTGGTTTTTTCTTTGCATTAGCTAGAAATTTGTTTACAAATATATCTTTTTCTCTTTTTTGTTAGAAATTATAAATTTCGGCAAATTTGTTCGGGTAGACCCGACCCGGATCCGAGACTCGCCGGGTCCGGATCCGGAACACCGAATAAAAGACCCGTCGGGTAAACGGGTCGGCTCCGGGTCCGGGTCCGGAATAATGAATTCCGGCCCGGACCCGGCCCGTTGACACCCCTAGGTGACCCCCTGGGAAATCCTCGTGTTGCACCCCTCCCTTTTTTGTTTCGAAATCCAAATTTTCCCTTCGTTCTTTATGCTGTAGTAATTTAGCTCCGTCGGAACGATTGCTTTA